>NC_091476.1:81415878-81600826 GCF_036971445.1 Narcine bancroftii | reverse complement strand
TGAATTTGACCTGACTCGAAATGTGGTAACATTTGTGGTAAAAGTCATGACAACATGGATTTAACTTAACGTGTATTGTGGTGACATTCGATGTTAAAGGTCAGACAACATTGAATTGAACCTGAGTCGATATGTGGTTACATTTGATGATGAAAGTCACGACCACATAGAATTTAACCTGACTCGAAGTTGAAGCTAAAAATCATGACCACATTGAATACAACGAGACTCGAATTGTGTGAAATTTGATGTGAAAATTCAGGACGACATTGAATTTAACTTGCAATGAATCGTCATAACATTTGATGCTGAAAGTGACGATGAAATTGAATTTCACCTGACTCGAATTGTGATACCATTTGATGAAATGTCATGACCACATTGAATTTAACCTGCCTCGAATCATCATAACATTTTATGATGAAAGTCACAAACACATTGAATTTAACGTGCATCGAATTGTGGTAACATTGATGGGAAAATTCAAGATCACTGTTAATTTAATTTGAATCGAATTGTGGAAACATTTGTAGCTAAAAGTCATGACCACATTGACTTTAACTTGACTCTGATTGTAGTAACATATGATGCTGAATGACATGAAAGCATTGAATTTAACATGACTCGAACTGTGGTAACATTTGATGATGAAAGTTATGACCACATTGAATTCAAATTTACTCGAATCATGACAAGATTTGATGATACAAGTCATCACAATGTTGAATTTAACCTGACTCGAATAGTGGTAATAATTGATGGTACATGTTATGACCAGTTTCAATTGAACCTGACTCGAGTTGTGGTAACATTTGCTGCAAAAGGTCATGACTATATTGAATTTAACCTGACTGGTAACTTGGTAATATTTGATTATACATGTTATGACCACATGGAATTGAGCCTGACTCAAAATGTGGTGACATTTCATTTTTCATGTCACGACCACATTGAACTTAAGCTTACTGGAATCGAGGTAAGATTTGATGCTGAAAGTCATGACCTCATTGAATTTAACTCGACTCGAATTATGGTAACATTTTAATGCTATAGGTTGCGACCACATTGAACTTAAGCTGACTCAAATTGTGGAAACATTTGATGGGAAAGTTCATAACTAGATTTGAATTTAACCTGATTCGAATTGCGGTAATATTGATACTATAAGTCCTAAAAATATTGAACTTAACCTGACACGAATTGTGGTAACATTTCATACTGAATGTCATTACCTCATTGAATTTAACCTGACTCGAATTATGGTAATATTTGATGCGAAACATCATGACCACATTGAATTTAACCTGACTCGCTTTGTGTAACATTTGCTGCGAAAGGTCATGACCACATTGAATTTAACATGACTCGAATTGTGATAACATTTGATGCTTAAAATCAAGATCACAGTTAATTTAACCTGACTCGCTTTGTGGTAGCAACTGAAGAAAAAAGTCATGACCACATTGAATTTAACTTGACTCGAATTGTTGTAAAAGTTGATGCTGATAGGCATGACCATATGGAATTTAATCTTACTTGAATTGGGTTTACATTTCGTGATATGTCATTTTTACATTGAATTTAACCTGACTCGAATTGTGGAAACATTTTGTGCTAAAAGACAAGAATCATTGAATTTAACCTGACTCGAATCATGGTAAAATTTGATGGCAAATGTCATATCCACATTGATTTTAACCTACCTCGAATCATCCTATCATTTGGTGTTAAAATCCCAGACCACATTGAAGTTAAACTGACTCGATTTGTGGTGACACTTATTGCTAAATGTCATGTCAACATTGAATTTAATCTGCCTCGAATTGTGGTAATATTTGATGATGAATGAAATAACCCATTGAATTTCACCTGATCTGAATTATGAGCAAATTTGATGCTGAATGTCAGGACCCCTTTGAATTTAACTTGATTCAAATTGTGGTAAAATTTGGAGTAAACGTCATGACAACATTGTAATTAACTTGACTCGAATTGTTGTACCATTTGATGCTGAAAGGCATGACCACTTGGAATTTAACCTGACTCAAATAGTGGAAACATATATTGCCAAAAGTCTCGACAACATTGAATTTAACAAACTTCTCGATCCTTAATCCAATAAGCCAGTCTTTGAAAGGGAAGCCTCAGGTAGATCTACATTTTTGAAAGAAATGGATAAACATTTGGCCTGACATGGCGTTGATATTTTCTTTACAAGAATGGATAAACAAAGCATCCTGTCGAATTATAACGGTGCTGAATATTCAACAGACACCCAGTATGAGATGTTATAAGGTGGGATGAAGTGATAAAGATTAGTGCCAAGTAAACTCACTTGTCTCTTTTATGGTTCGTTGAAGACGTGTTGTGAGCTCCTGATCCGATCAGACTACGTTTATGATCAGGGATCGGCCCAATATTAACTACGGATCAAAGGCACCAGGTTTTTAAACTTCAAAAGCAGTGACGTTCACGGTTACAGACAAATTAATTTCAAAACTGTTTTTTCTATGACCAAGTTGAACTGATTATTGTACCAGTATTTATTGGCACTAAACTGCATTATAGTTTCCTGGAATCGGGGTAACATTTGATGCTGAATGTCACGACCACATTGAATTTGACCTGACTCGAAATGTGGTAACATTTGTAATAAAAGTCATGACAACATTGGATTTAACTTAACGTGTATTGTGGTAACATTCGATGTTAAAGGTCATGACAACATTGAATTGAACCTGAGTCGATTTGTGGTTACCTTTGATGATGAAAGTCACGACCACATTGAATTTAACCTGACGCTAAGTTGAAGCTAAAAATCATGACCACATTGAATACAACGAGACTCGAATTGTGGTAAAATTTGATGTGAAAATTCACGATGACATTGAATTTAACTTGCCATGAATCGTCATAACATTTGATGCTGAAAGTGACGATGAATTTGAATTTCACCTGACTCGAATTGTGATAACATTTGATGAAAAGTCATGACCACATTGAATTTAACCTGCCTCGAATCATCATAAAATTTTATGATGAAAGTCACAAACACATTGAATTTCTTTCTTTGGCTTGGCTTCGTGGACGAAGATTTATGGAGGGGGTAAAAAGTCCACGTCAGCTGCAGGCTCGTTTGTGGCTGACAAGTCCGATGCGGGACAGGCAGACACGATTGCAGCGGTTTCAAGGGAAAATTGGTTGGTTGGGGTTGGGTGTTGGGTTTTTCATCCTTTGCCTTTTGTCAGTGAGGTGGGCTGTGCGGTCTTCTTCAAAGGAGGTTGCTGCCCGCCAAACTGTGAGGCGCCAAGATGCACGGTTTGAGGCGTTATCAGCCCACTGGCGGTGGTCAATGTGGCAGGCACCAAGAGATTTCTTTAGGCAGTCCTTGTACCTTTTCTTTGGTGCACCTCTGTCACGGTGGCCAGTGGAGAGCTCGCCATATAACACGATCTTGGGAAGGCGATGGTCCTCCATTCTGGAGACGTGACCCATCCAGCGCAGCTGGATCTTCAGCAGCGTGGACTCGATTTTAACCTGCATCGAATTGTGGTAACATTTGTTGGGAAAAATCAAGATCACAGTTAATTTAATTTGACTGGAATTGTGGAAACATTTGTAGCTAAACGTCATGACCACATTGACTTTAACTTGACTCTGATTGCAGTAACATATGACGCTGAATGACATGAAAGCATTGAATTTAACATGACTCGAACTGTGGTAACATTTGATGATGAAAGTTATGACCACATTGAATTCAAATTTACTCGAATCATGACAACATTTGATGATACAAGTCATCACAATTTTGAATTTAACCTGACTCGTATAGTTGTAATAATTGATGGTACAAGTTATGACAAGTTTGAATTGAACCTGACTCGAGTTGTGGTAACATTTGCTGCAAAAGGTCATGACTATATTGAATTTAACCTGACTGGTAACTTGGTAATATTTGATTATACATGTTATGACCACATGGAATTGAGCCTGACTCAAAATGTGGTGACATTTCATTCTTCACGTCACGACCACATTGAACTTAAGCTTACTGGAATCGGGGTAAGATTTGATGCTGAAAGTCATGACCTCATTGAATTTAACTCCACTCGAATTATGGTAACATTTTAATGCTATAGGTCGCAACCACATTGAACTTAAGCTGACTCGAATTTTGGAAACATTTTTCTTTTTTCTTTCTTTTTCTATCTTTTTATTATTATTATAATTTATAAACGCATACAGTTCAAAGAGATATTAAAAATACATAGTAAGTAATGAATTAATACAGAGATATTAAACAATAATATTACAGAATAAAAATATATCATAAAAAAATTTTGATCAGTTTAGGGTGTGAACTATCTCTAAAAAAAAAGATATAATTAATAACAATATATGAAAAAAGAAAAAAAAAACCCAAAAAAGAAGAAAAAACAAATCTGAATTTAAAAAAAAACTTTAAAAAAACTTTTAAAAAACCTACAGATATAGCTAAACCACGCCGATCACTCCGATCTCATCTTACAGCCCAATTATCATACATAATCATAGAAAGAAAACAGAGCCAGATCAACTCACCACAAATGAAAATATTGAATAAATGGTCGCCAGGTTAACTCAAAGTTAGAAGGGGATTCATAGACAGAGTTTCTAATTTTCTCTAAATTTAAACATAGTATGGTTTGGGTAAACCATTGGAAAACAGTGGGAGGATTTACCTCTATCTAATTTAATAGTATAGATCTTCTAGCCATTAGTGTAAGAAAAGCAATCATACGATCCGCAGGAAGAGATAAATAAGTCAAATCTATAATAGGTAATCCGAAAATTGCAGTAATGGGATGTGGTTGTAAATCAATATTCAAAACAGTAGATATAATGGAAAAAATTTCCTTCCAATAATTCTGTAAAGAGGGACAGGACCAAAACATATGTGTAAGGGAAGCTATTTCCAATTGACATTTATCACATATAGGATCGATATGAGAATAAAAGCGATGGAGTTTATCTTTAGACATATGAGCTCTATGAACAACTTTAAACTGTATTAGTGAATGTTTTGCACATAGATAAGAAGTGTTTACCAGTCGCAGAATTTTATTCCAATTTTCATTAGAAATATGAAGGTTGAGTTCTCTTTCCCAATCATTTTTAAACTTTTCAAAAGTCCCAGAATTTATTTTTGTAATTATATTATATAATTTAGATATCACACCTTTTGGAGGGAATTTTGAATATAGTATATCCTCTAAAACAGTCGTAGTCTCCCGATTGGGAAAAGAGGGTAAAGTCGAAACTAAGAAACTCCTAATCTGCAAATATCGAAAGAAATGAGATCGAGGTAAATCATATTTCAAGGATAATTGTTCAAATGACATGAAAGAGTTATCCAAGAATAAATCCGAAAAGCATGTTATACCTTTAACTTTCCAGAGTAAATAAGCTTGATCAATTAGAGAGGGATGAAAAAGGAAATTTAGTACAATAGGAGTTTCCAAGATAAAATGACTTAGGCCAAAAAATCTCCGGAATTGAAACCATATACGTAGTGTATGTTTAGCCATTGGATTATCAATTTCTTTATATAATTTAGTAAGAGTAAAAAGGAGAGCAGCTCCCAAAATAGAGCTAATTGAAAAATTTTGTATCGGTTTAATTTCTAAATTTACCCAATGGGGATTTAGAGATAATTCTGAATAATTCAACCAATACCTTAAGTAACTAATATTAATTGCCCAGTAATAAATTCTAAAGTTGGGTAATGCCAACCCTCCCTCTAGTTTAGATTTCTGTAAATATTTTTCCCCAATCTAGGATTCTTGTTTTGCCAGATATACGAGGACAATTTAGAATCGACCTTATCAAAAAAAGATTTAGGAACAAAAATAGGTATAGCTTGGAATATATATAAAAATTTAGGTAAGATCATCATCTTAATAGCATTAATTCGGCCTATCATGGATAGGGATAATGGTGACCAATTGGTAAGTAAACTGTCGATCAGGTCCAATAGAGAGAAAAAAATAGTCCTAAACAAATCTTTATGTTTTTTAGTAATCTTAATCCCTAAATATATAAAATGGTCTCTAGCTATTTTAAAAGGTAAACTATCATAAATAGGGACCCATCCATTAAAAGGGAATAATTCACTTTTATTTAAATTCAGTTTATATCCCGAAAAATTACTAAATTGGACTAATAAAGATAAAACTGCAGGAATAGAATTTTCAGGATTGGAAATATATAACAATAAATCATCTGCATATAGTGATACTTTATGAATATCCCTGCAACGAATAATACCAGTAATATTGTGTGCTTCTCTGATAGCAATTGCCAAAGGTTCTAAAGCTAAGTTAAATAATAAAGGGCCAAGGGGGCACACTTGCCTGGTGCCCCGAAATAATCGAAAGTATGGCGATATTTGGGTATTAGTAAAAACCGAGGCAACTGGGGAATTATAAAGAAGTTTAATCCAAGATATAAATATCGGACTAAAATTAAATTTTTCAAGAACTGTAAATAAATAAGGCCATTCTACTCTATCGAAGGCCTTCTCAGCATCTAGTGAAATAACACATTCTGAAGACTTATGTGAAGGAGTGTAAATAATATTCATCAATCTTCTAATATTCAAGGAGTAATAACGATTTTTAATGAATCCAGTCTGGTCTTCAGAGATAATATATGGTAATATCTTCTCTAGCCTTGTCGCTAGAATTTTAGAGAAGATCTTAGAATCAACATTCAACAAAGAAATAGGTCTATAAGAAGAACATTTGGTCGGGTCTTTATTTTTTTTCAAGATTAGAGAAATCGTAGCTCTGTAAAATGATTGTGGTAGTTTACCCAATGTGATAGATTCATCAAACATCTTAATCAGCCAGGGAGAGAGAGTAGAAGAAAAAGCTTTATAAAATTCACATAATATCCATCGGGACCTGGTGCTTTCCCCGAGTTCAGTGAGAAAATAGTATTATTGATCTCCGAATCTGTAATGGGTTTACTTAATTCTAAGTTATCTTGAGGTAATACTTTTGGGAATTTCAAATGTTCTAAAAAATTAAACATATTACTAAGGTCTTGAGGTATAAGGATGTATAAAAATTTTGGAAAGATTGATTTATCTCTTCCTGGTTAACAGTCAGTTCTCCATTCTGTTTGCGAATCTCCACAATTTGGTGTCTAGCTGATATATTCTTCAGATGATTAGCCAACAGTTTACCCGATTTCTCACTATGCACATAAAAATCAGATTTAGATCTAATTAGCTGGTTTTCAATCGAAGATGTAAGTAACAAATTATATTCCATCTGCAGTTCAATTCTTTGTTTGTAAAGTTCTTCAGTAGGATCAGTCACATATTTCTTATCAATGTCTTTAATCTTCTCAACCAATAGATGAATCTTGTTTTTGATGCATTTCTTCAAAGCTACTGAGTAAGAAATAATTTGACCACGAATATAAGCCTTGAATGTATCCCATAATATTCCATAAGAAATTTCCGTAGTGTAATTTGTTGAAAAGAAAAAGTTAATTTGTTCTTTCATAAATTTAACAAAGTCTAAATCTTGCAATAATGTAACATCAAAACGCCAGTGCTTAATAGTAGAAACAGAGTCTTTGAATTTAAGAGAGAGTTGTAATGGAGAGTGATCCGAAATGGCTATAATGTCATACTTACAAGCAGTTACAAGTGGAATAAAACGTGAATCAATAAAAAAGTGATCAATTCTCGAGTATGAATGGTATACATGAGAAAAAAAGGAAAACTCTTTATCTGTCGGGTGAAGAAATCTCCAAATATCAACAGCTCCAGAGTTAGTAAGGAAAGAGTTAATATATGTAGCCGATTTATTCGGTAGGAGCTGTGAAGGTTTCGACCTATCTAGCAGGGGATTCAGACAACAGTTAGAATCCCCACCCATTATTAAATGATATTCATTTAGATTGGGTAAAATAGTAAACAAAGATCTAAAAAACTCAGGGTGATCTACATTCGGGGCATAAACATTAACCATGACAACCTTAATATTGAATAATAATCCAGTAACCAATAAAAATCTGCCGTTAGGGTCTACAGTGATGTCATGTTGAACAAATGTAATAGAGGGATCAATAAAAATAGATACACCTCGAGTCTTAGAGCATGAGTTGGCATGAAATTGTGGGCCATTCCAAGATTTAAAAAAACGCTGATTATCCTCCTTCCTCACATGAGTCTCCTGTAAAAAAAATAATCTGTGCTTTCAGTCTCTGGAATACTTTAAAGACCTTCCTCCTTTTAAACATGTTGTTTAGACCATTAGCATTCCAAGAGACAAAATTAATGTTTTGATCCATTACTTAGGTCAACCCTCCAGTATATAAAGGGTTAACCAAAGCAGGGACCCATGCACCCGGAAGAAGAATTAAGATATAAGAATTAAGAATTAAGAATTAAGAAATGACGACGTGTCAGCCATATCTGTAGTTCTAAAAGAAAAATCAAGAAAAAACAAAAGAAAATGAAACATAAGAACCCCTGAAGGAAAAACAAAACCCACCCCCCACCCACAAAGCCCCCCATCTGACCAGAGAGTGATCAGAGAAAAAAGAAGAGATAATACTAAACCTACCCCCATGTCTTCAGACGGCAGCTCCTAATATTAAGATAAGATCCACCACCTAAACTTATAAAAAGGATAACTCAAGCTAAAATCAAATACTAAATATTGAAAGAAAAATATTTAAAAAGAAATAAAAGAAAAATCGTAATTGTGTAGTACCTACTGATAAAACAAAGTCATAAAGAGTTAAATCATTGTAAAATTAGTTTATGAAGAAAGACAAAGAGAAAATGGCGAATGTAAAAAAAAAACCATGAAAAGTTTTAATAAACAAAAATAAAAAATCGCCATTTTCAGTAATTCAGAAATAAAATAGTAAAGAATATAATCATATTATTAGTATAGCATCTTTTGAGGGGGAGGACGTGGAGGGGGAGGACGTGGAGGGGGAGGACGTGGAGGGGGAGGACGTGGAGGGGGAGGACGTGGAGGGGGAGGACGTGGAGGGGGAGGACGTTGAGGGGGAGGACGTGGACCTGTCCTCGGGCCTGCGCAAAGGAGCTTTTAGGTGGAGTGCAGTGCGCGCAGTACTGGCCCCACCCTTTACACCCATGGTTCGTGTGCCGTGGCCAAGCAAGCTGGGACGTGGCAGCGAGGTCCTTGGGTCGTAGGTTTTATATCGGAGTGGCCTTCTCCTATGCAGGTTTCTTACCCGGGCTGGAGGGGTCTGCCTCCCCTCCTAGGTCGGTCCATACTGCCCGGACCGGGGCCGAGGCCGCCGCAGTTCACCCTGTGCCTGGACTGGGGCCACCGCCTCCCACTCCCTGCCCGGACCGGGGCCTCCGTCTGCCTCACTCGACCGAGGCCGGGGCCGCCGTCTCCCCCTTGCTCCTGCCCGTATCGGGGCCGCCGCCGTCTACCCTTCGCCCGGACCGGGGCCGGGGCCGCTGCTGCTCTCCCTGTGCCTGGACTGGGGCCGCCGCCTCCCACTCCCTGTCCGGACCGGGGCCTCCGCCTGCCTCACTCGACCGAGGCCGGGGCCGCCGTCTCCCCCTTGCTCCTGCCTGTATCGGGGCCGCCGCCGTCTACCCTTCGCCCGGACCGGGGCCGCTGCTGCTCTCCCTGTGCCCGGACTGGGGCCGCCGTCTCCCCCTTGCTCCTGCCCGGATCGGGGCCGCCGCCGTCTCCCCCTTGCTCCTGCCCGGATCGGGGCCGCCGCCGTCTACCCTTCGCCCGGACCGGGGCCGGGGCCGCTGCTGCTCTCCCACACTTATATATTTTAAAAAAATTTCTCACAGAGGAGAAAGAAAATATATAAAAATGTGTTAAAGATGAAGAGGATAATTAGAGCTATAATGATATATTACTTTTCGAATGGTCAGAAATCAGAATCTGACCATTAACCTGAAAAAGACCAATATCTACCGCATTTTTTATCGGTCAGTCGGGCTGAGAGGTCGCGCTAGACGGGAAATTAGCCGACAGGTAGTTACGTGCTGCAGACACGGAGTCGAATATTTGACGAGCTTGGTTCTCCGGAGAAATCCTGAGCCTCGCAGGATACAGGAGCGCAGGTTTCAGTTTCTTCTCAAAACATTCGGACATCAGATCTTTAAACAGTCTTCGAGCGCGTACTACCTCCGGACTAAAATCTTCATAGGCTCTTAGACTAAAGCCACGAACAGTCACATTTCCAAGTCTTCTGGCTGTACGAATCAATCTATCATTTGTACTCATGTAATGCATACGGACCATCACCACTCTGGGTTTGGAAGCTTCAGCATTTCGGTTCCAGATACGATGTACTCTATCAAGTAGCGGTGGATCAGCAGGGAATTCTGATGGGTATGCTTCTTTCAAAAGCTCGGCAAAAAACGTCAGGAGATCTCCTTTTTCAATGCCTTCAGGAATTCCAACCAAACGAATATTTTGTCTTCTGGAACGGTTCTCTGAATCAATGCTTTTCAGCTGGAGTGCGTCTAGTTGTTTAATTGCTTTGGAAAGTTTCTGTTCGACCTCAGTTCAAATTTTTGTTGAACTTCAGTTTGAAGAGCTGCAATTAAGGTATGTTGTTTTTTGGTTTCAGCTTCTGAGGCAATTCAAGCTGTACGAAGTTCAGCTAGGTCTTTTTTGCGACAAACATCTTTGAATTCATCACGAAAGAATTTTAAAAAGTCAGTGAAGGTCATCTCACTTAGTTTAATGTCTGGTTGTTTCTTCTCTCGGCCGTTACCTTCTCTGCCCGGGTTTTAGCTCGTGTAGCTTTTCCTTCAGTAATTTCTTCAAAATTTTCAGACTCAAGTATAATTAGAGAAATAATAAAGATCTTTCTGACTTCTGTGAAGTTAGTTCAAAGGTGGATACAGGTTAAAAATAGTATATTTTATGCAGCAAAAACCAAAACGTGTTCACTCCATCAGCGCCACCAGGAGACTTCTGGAAACATTTGATGGGAAAGTTTATAACTAGATTTAATTTAACCTGACTCGAATTGTGGTAACATTTGATGAGAAAGGTCATGACCACATTGAATTTAACATGACTCGAATTGTGATAACATTTGATGCTAAAATTAAGATCACAGTTAATTTAACCTGACTCGTTTTGTGGTAGCAACTGAAGCAAAAATTCATGACGACATTGAATTTAACTTGACTAGAATTGTTGTAAAATTTGATACTGATAGGCATGACCATATGGAATTTAATCTTACTTGAATTGGGTTTACATTTCGTGATATGTCATTTTTACATTGAATTTAACCTGACTCGAATTGTGGAAACATTTTGTGCTAAAAGACAAGAATCATTGAATTTAACCTGACTCGAATCATGGTAACATTTGATGGCAAATGTCATATCCACATTGATTTTAACCTACCTCGAATCATCCTATCACTTGGTGTTAAAATCCCAGACCACATTGAATTTAAACTGACTCGATTTGTGGTGACACTTATTGCTAAATGTCATGTCAACATTGAATTTAATCTGCCTCGAATTGTGGTAATATTTGATGATGAATGAAATAACCCCATTGAATTTCACCTGATTCGAATTATGAGCAAATTTGATGCTGAATGTCACGACCCCTTTGAATTTAACTTGATTCAAATTGTGGTAAAATTTGGAGTAAACGTCATGACAACATTGTAATTAACTTGACTCGAATTGTTTTACCATTTGATGCTGAAAGGCATGACCACTTGGAATTTAACCTGACTCAAATAGTGGAAACATATATTGCCAAAAGTCTCGACAACATTGAATTTAACAAACTTCTCGCTCCTTAATCCAATAAGCCAGGCTTTGTAAGGGAAGCCTCAGGTAGATCTACATTTTTGAAGAAATGGATAAACATTTGGCCTGACATGGCGTTGATATTTTCTTTACAAGAATGGATAAACAAAGCATCCTGTCGAATTATAACGGTGCTGAACATTCAACAGACACCCAGTATGAGATGTTATAAGGTGGGATGAAGTGATAAAGATTAGTGCCAAGTAAACTCACTTGTCTCTTTTATGGTTCGTTGAAGAACGTGTTGTGAGCTCCTGATCCGATCAGACTACGTTTATGATCAGGGATCGGCCCAATATTAACTACGGATCAAAGGCACCAGGTTTTTAAACTTCAAAAGCAGTGACGTTCACGGTTACAGACAAATGAAGTTCAAAACTGCTTTTTCTATGACCAGATTGAACTGATTCTTGTACCAGTATTTATTAGCACTAAACTGCATTATAGTTTCATGGAATCGGGGTAACATTTGATGCTGAATGTCACGACCACATTGAATTTGACCTGACTCGAAATGTGGTAACATTTGTGGTAAAAGTCATGACAACATTGGATTTAACTTAACGTGTATTGTGGTGACATTCGATGTTAAAGGTCATGACAACATTGAATTGAACCTGAGTCGATATGTGGTTACATTTGATGATGAAAGTCACGACCACATAGAATTTAACCTGACTCGAAGTTGAAGCTAAAAATCATGACCACATTGAATACAACGAGACTCGAA
The DNA here is from genome assembly GCF_036971445.1 of Narcine bancroftii. Classification (NCBI taxonomy): domain Eukaryota; kingdom Metazoa; phylum Chordata; class Chondrichthyes; order Torpediniformes; family Narcinidae; genus Narcine; species Narcine bancroftii. The sequence goes on along the minus strand of NC_091476.1, from coordinate 81,588,242 downwards.
TTGTGGTGAAATTTGATGTGAAAATTCAGGACGACATTGAATTTAACTTGCAATGAATCGTCATAACATTTGATGCTGAAAGTGACGATGAAATTGAATTTCACCTGACTCGAATTGTGATACCATTTGATGAAATGTCATGACCACATTGAATTTAACCTGCCTCGAATCATCATAACATTTTATGATGAAAGTCACAAACACATTGAATTTAACGTGCATCGAATTGTGGTAACATTTGATGGGAAAATTCAAGATCACTGTTAATTTAATTTGAATCGAATTGTGGAAACATTTGTAGCTAAAAGTCATGACCACATTGACTTTAACTTGACTCTGATTGTAGTAACATATGATGCTGAATGACATGAAAGCATTGAATTTAACATGACTCGAACTGTGGTAACATTTGATGATGAAAGTTATGACCACATTGAATTCAAATTTACTCGAATCATGACAAGATTTGATGATACAAGTCATCACAATGTTGAATTTAACCTGACTCGAATAGTGGTAATAATTGATGGTACATGTTATGACCAGTTTCAATTGAACCTGACTCGAGTTGTGGTAACATTTGCTGCAAAAGGTCATGACTATATTGAATTTAACCTGACTGGTAACTTGGTAATATTTGATTATACATGTTATGACCACATGGAATTGAGCCTGACTCAAAATGTGGTGACATTTCATTTTTCATGTCACGACCACATTGAACTTAAGCTTACTGGAATCGAGGTAAGATTTGATGCTGAAAGTCATGACCTCATTGAATTTAACTCGACTCGAATTATGGTAACATTTTAATGCTATAGGTTGCGACCACATTGAACTTAAGCTGACTCAAATTGTGGAAACATTTGATGGGAAAGTTCATAACTAGATTGAATTTAACCTGATTCGAATTGCGGTAATATTTGATACTATAAGTCCTAAAAATATTGAACTTAACCTGACACGAATTGTGGTAACATTTCATACTGAATGTCATTACCTCATTGAATTTAACCTGACTCGAATTATGGTAATATTTGATGCGAAACATCATGACCACATTGAATTTAACCTGACTCGCTTTGTGGTAACATTTGCTGCGAAAGGTCATGACCACATTGAATTTAACATGACTCGAATTGTGATAACATTTGATGCTAAAATCAAGATCACAGTTAATTTAACCTGACTCGCTTTGTGGTAGCAACTGAAGAAAAAAGTCATGACCACATTGAATTTAACTTGACTCGAATTGTTGTAAAAGTTGATGCTGATAGGCATGACCATATGGAATTTAATCTTACTTGAATTGGGTTTACATTTCGTGATATGTCATTTTTACATTGAATTTAACCTGACTCGAATTGTGGAAACATTTTGTGCTAAAAGACAAGAATCATTGAATTTAACCTGACTCGAATCATGGTAAAATTTGATGGCAAATGTCATATCCACATTGATTTTAACCTACCTCGAATCATCCTATCATTTGGTGTTAAAATCCCAGACCACATTGAAGTTAAACTGACTCGATTTGTGGTGACACTTATTGCTAAATGTCATGTCAACATTGAATTTAATCTGCCTCGAATTGTGGTAATATTTGATGATGAATGAAATAACCCCATTGAATTTCACCTGATCTGAATTATGAGCAAATTTGATGCTGAATGTCAGGACCCCTTTGAATTTAACTTGATTCAAATTGTGGTAAAATTTGGAGTAAACGTCATGACAACATTGTAATTAACTTGACTCGAATTGTTGTACCATTTGATGCTGAAAGGCATGACCACTTGGAATTTAACCTGACTCAAATAGTGGAAACATATATTGCCAAAAGTCTCGACAACATTGAATTTAACAAACTTCTCGATCCTTAATCCAATAAGCCAGTCTTTGAAAGGGAAGCCTCAGGTAGATCTACATTTTTGAAGAAATGGATAAACATTTGGCCTGACATGGCGTTGATATTTTCTTTACAAGAATGGATAAACAAAGCATCCTGTCGAATTATAACGGTGCTGAATATTCAACAGACACCCAGTATGAGATGTTATAAGGTGGGATGAAGTGATAAAGATTAGTGCCAAGTAAACTCACTTGTCTCTTTTATGGTTCGTTGAAGAACGTGTTGTGAGCTCCTGATCCGATCAGACTACGTTTATGATCAGGGATCGGCCCAATATTAACTACGGATCAAAGGCACCAGGTTTTTAAACTTCAAAAGCAGTGACGTTCACGGTTACAGACAAATTAATTTCAAAACTGTTTTTTCTATGACCAAGTTGAACTGATTATTGTACCAGTATTTATTGGCACTAAACTGCATTATAGTTTCCTGGAATCGGGGTAACATTTGATGCTGAATGTCACGACCACATTGAATTTGACCTGACTCGAAATGTGGTAACATTTGTAATAAAAGTCATGACAACATTGGATTTAACTTAACGTGTATTGTGGTAACATTCGATGTTAAAGGTCATGACAACATTGAATTGAACCTGAGTCGATTTGTGGTTACCTTTGATGATGAAAGTCACGACCACATTGAATTTAACCTGACGCTAAGTTGAAGCTAAAAATCATGACCACATTGAATACAACGAGACTCGAATTGTGGTAAAATTTGATGTGAAAATTCACGATGACATTGAATTTAACTTGCCATGAATCGTCATAACATTTGATGCTGAAAGTGACGATGAATTTGAATTTCACCTGACTCGAATTGTGATAACATTTGATGAAAAGTCATGACCACATTGAATTTAACCTGCCTCGAATCATCATAAAATTTTATGATGAAAGTCACAAACACATTGAATTTCTTTCTTTGGCTTGGCTTCGTGGACGAAGATTTATGGAGGGGGTAAAAAGTCCACGTCAGCTGCAGGCTCGTTTGTGGCTGACAAGTCCGATGCGGGACAGGCAGACACGATTGCAGCGGTTTCAAGGGAAAATTGGTTGGTTGGGGTTGGGTGTTGGGTTTTTCATCCTTTGCCTTTTGTCAGTGAGGTGGGCTGTGCGGTCTTCTTCAAAGGAGGTTGCTGCCCGCCAAACTGTGAGGCGCCAAGATGCACGGTTTGAGGCGTTATCAGCCCACTGGCGGTGGTCAATGTGGCAGGCACCAAGAGATTTCTTTAGGCAGTCCTTGTACCTTTTCTTTGGTGCACCTCTGTCACGGTGGCCAGTGGAGAGCTCGCCATATAACACGATCTTGGGAAGGCGATGGTCCTCCATTCTGGAGACGTGACCCATCCAGCGCAGCTGGATCTTCAGCAGCGTGGACTCGATTTTAACCTGCATCGAATTGTGGTAACATTTGTTGGGAAAAATCAAGATCACAGTTAATTTAATTTGACTGGAATTGTGGAAACATTTGTAGCTAAACGTCATGACCACATTGACTTTAACTTGACTCTGATTGCAGTAACATATGACGCTGAATGACATGAAAGCATTGAATTTAACATGACTCGAACTGTGGTAACATTTGATGATGAAAGTTATGACCACATTGAATTCAAATTTACTCGAATCATGACAACATTTGATGATACAAGTCATCACAATTTTGAATTTAACCTGACTCGTATAGTTGTAATAATTGATGGTACAAGTTATGACAAGTTTGAATTGAACCTGACTCGAGTTGTGGTAACATTTGCTGCAAAAGGTCATGACTATATTGAATTTAACCTGACTGGTAACTTGGTAATATTTGATTATACATGTTATGACCACATGGAATTGAGCCTGACTCAAAATGTGGTGACATTTCATTCTTCACGTCACGACCACATTGAACTTAAGCTTACTGGAATCGGGGTAAGATTTGATGCTGAAAGTCATGACCTCATTGAATTTAACTCCACTCGAATTATGGTAACATTTTAATGCTATAGGTCGCAACCACATTGAACTTAAGCTGACTCGAATTTTGGAAACATTTTTCTTTTTTCTTTCTTTTTCTATCTTTTTATTATTATTATAATTTATAAACGCATACAGTTCAAAGAGATATTAAAAATACATAGTAAGTAATGAATTAATACAGAGATATTAAACAATAATATTACAGAATAAAAATATATCATAAAAAAATTTTGATCAGTTTAGGGTGTGAACTATCTCTAAAAAAAAAGATATAATTAATAACAATATATGAAAAAAGAAAAAAAAAACCCAAAAAAGAAGAAAAAACAAATCTGAATTTAAAAAAAAACTTTAAAAAAACTTTTAAAAAACCTACAGATATAGCTAAACCACGCCGATCACTCCGATCTCATCTTACAGCCCAATTATCATACATAATCATAGAAAGAAAACAGAGCCAGATCAACTCACCACAAATGAAAATATTGAATAAATGGTCGCCAGGTTAACTCAAAGTTAGAAGGGGATTCATAGACAGAGTTTCTAATTTTCTCTAAATTTAAACATAGTATGGTTTGGGTAAACCATTGGAAAACAGTGGGAGGATTTACCTCTATCTAATTTAATAGTATAGATCTTCTAGCCATTAGTGTAAGAAAAGCAATCATACGATCCGCAGGAAGAGATAAATAAGTCAAATCTATAATAGGTAATCCGAAAATTGCAGTAATGGGATGTGGTTGTAAATCAATATTCAAAACAGTAGATATAATGGAAAAAATTTCCTTCCAATAATTCTGTAAAGAGGGACAGGACCAAAACATATGTGTAAGGGAAGCTATTTCCAATTGACATTTATCACATATAGGATCGATATGAGAATAAAAGCGATGGAGTTTATCTTTAGACATATGAGCTCTATGAACAACTTTAAACTGTATTAGTGAATGTTTTGCACATAGATAAGAAGTGTTTACCAGTCGCAGAATTTTATTCCAATTTTCATTAGAAATATGAAGGTTGAGTTCTCTTTCCCAATCATTTTTAAACTTTTCAAAAGTCCCAGAATTTATTTTTGTAATTATATTATATAATTTAGATATCACACCTTTTGGAGGGAATTTTGAATATAGTATATCCTCTAAAACAGTCGTAGTCTCCCGATTGGGAAAAGAGGGTAAAGTCGAAACTAAGAAACTCCTAATCTGCAAATATCGAAAGAAATGAGATCGAGGTAAATCATATTTCAAGGATAATTGTTCAAATGACATGAAAGAGTTATCCAAGAATAAATCCGAAAAGCATGTTATACCTTTAACTTTCCAGAGTAAATAAGCTTGATCAATTAGAGAGGGATGAAAAAGGAAATTTAGTACAATAGGAGTTTCCAAGATAAAATGACTTAGGCCAAAAAATCTCCGGAATTGAAACCATATACGTAGTGTATGTTTAGCCATTGGATTATCAATTTCTTTATATAATTTAGTAAGAGTAAAAAGGAGAGCAGCTCCCAAAATAGAGCTAATTGAAAAATTTTGTATCGGTTTAATTTCTAAATTTACCCAATGGGGATTTAGAGATAATTCTGAATAATTCAACCAATACCTTAAGTAACTAATATTAATTGCCCAGTAATAAATTCTAAAGTTGGGTAATGCCAACCCTCCCTCTAGTTTAGATTTCTGTAAATATTTTTCCCCAATCTAGGATTCTTGTTTTGCCAGATATACGAGGACAATTTAGAATCGACCTTATCAAAAAAAGATTTAGGAACAAAAATAGGTATAGCTTGGAATATATATAAAAATTTAGGTAAGATCATCATCTTAATAGCATTAATTCGGCCTATCATGGATAGGGATAATGGTGACCAATTGGTAAGTAAACTGTCGATCAGGTCCAATAGAGAGAAAAAAATAGTCCTAAACAAATCTTTATGTTTTTTAGTAATCTTAATCCCTAAATATATAAAATGGTCTCTAGCTATTTTAAAAGGTAAACTATCATAAATAGGGACCCATCCATTAAAAGGGAATAATTCACTTTTATTTAAATTCAGTTTATATCCCGAAAAATTACTAAATTGGACTAATAAAGATAAAACTGCAGGAATAGAATTTTCAGGATTGGAAATATATAACAATAAATCATCTGCATATAGTGATACTTTATGAATATCCCTGCAACGAATAATACCAGTAATATTGTGTGCTTCTCTGATAGCAATTGCCAAAGGTTCTAAAGCTAAGTTAAATAATAAAGGGCCAAGGGGGCACACTTGCCTGGTGCCCCGAAATAATCGAAAGTATGGCGATATTTGGGTATTAGTAAAAACCGAGGCAACTGGGGAATTATAAAGAAGTTTAATCCAAGATATAAATATCGGACTAAAATTAAATTTTTCAAGAACTGTAAATAAATAAGGCCATTCTACTCTATCGAAGGCCTTCTCAGCATCTAGTGAAATAACACATTCTGAAGACTTATGTGAAGGAGTGTAAATAATATTCATCAATCTTCTAATATTCAAGGAGTAATAACGATTTTTAATGAATCCAGTCTGGTCTTCAGAGATAATATATGGTAATATCTTCTCTAGCCTTGTCGCTAGAATTTTAGAGAAGATCTTAGAATCAACATTCAACAAAGAAATAGGTCTATAAGAAGAACATTTGGTCGGGTCTTTATTTTTTTTCAAGATTAGAGAAATCGTAGCTCTGTAAAATGATTGTGGTAGTTTACCCAATGTGATAGATTCATCAAACATCTTAATCAGCCAGGGAGAGAGAGTAGAAGAAAAAGCTTTATAAAATTCACATAATATCCATCGGGACCTGGTGCTTTCCCCGAGTTCAGTGAGAAAATAGTATTATTGATCTCCGAATCTGTAATGGGTTTACTTAATTCTAAGTTATCTTGAGGTAATACTTTTGGGAATTTCAAATGTTCTAAAAAATTAAACATATTACTAAGGTCTTGAGGTATAAGGATGTATAAAAATTTTGGAAAGATTGATTTATCTCTTCCTGGTTAACAGTCAGTTCTCCATTCTGTTTGCGAATCTCCACAATTTGGCGTCTAGCTGATATATTCTTCAGATGATTAGCCAACAGTTTACCCGATTTCTCACTATGCACATAAAAATCAGATTTAGATCTAATTAGCTGGTTTTCAATCGAAGATGTAAGTAACAAATTATATTCCATCTGCAGTTCAATTCTTTGTTTGTAAAGTTCTTCAGTAGGATCAGTCACATATTTCTTATCAATGTCTTTAATCTTCTCAACCAATAGATGAATCTTGTTTTTGATGCATTTCTTCAAAGCTACTGAGTAAGAAATAATTTGACCACGAATATAAGCCTTGAATGTATCCCATAATATTCCATAAGAAATTTCCGTAGTGTAATTTGTTGAAAAGAAAAAGTTAATTTGTTCTTTCATAAATTTAACAAAGTCTAAATCTTGCAATAATGTAACATCAAAACGCCAGTGCTTAATAGTAGAAACAGAGTCTTTGAATTTAAGAGAGAGTTGTAATGGAGAGTGATCCGAAATGGCTATAATGTCATACTTACAAGCAGTTACAAGTGGAATAAAACGTGAATCAATAAAAAAGTGATCAATTCTCGAGTATGAATGGTATACATGAGAAAAAAAGGAAAACTCTTTATCTGTCGGGTGAAGAAATCTCCAAATATCAACAGCTCCAGAGTTAGTAAGGAAAGAGTTAATATATGTAGCCGATTTATTCGGTAGGAGCTGTGAAGGTTTCGACCTATCTAGCAGGGGATTCAGACAACAGTTAGAATCCCCACCCATTATTAAATGATATTCATTTAGATTGGGTAAAATAGTAAACAAAGATCTAAAAAACTCAGGGTGATCTACATTCGGGGCATAAACATTAACCATGACAACCTTAATATTGAATAATAATCCAGTAACCAATAAAAATCTGCCGTTAGGGTCTACAGTGATGTCATGTTGAACAAATGTAATAGAGGGATCAATAAAAATAGATACACCTCGAGTCTTAGAGCATGAGTTGGCATGAAATTGTGGGCCATTCCAAGATTTAAAAAAACGCTGATTATCCTCCTTCCTCACATGAGTCTCCTGTAAAAAAAATAATCTGTGCTTTCAGTCTCTGGAATACTTTAAAGACCTTCCTCCTTTTAAACATGTTGTTTAGACCATTAGCATTCCAAGAGACAAAATTAATGTTTTGATCCATTACTTAGGTCAACCCTCCAGTATATAAAGGGTTAACCAAAGCAGGGACCCATGCACCCGGAAGAAGAATTAAGATATAAGAATTAAGAATTAAGAATTAAGAAATGACGACGTGTCAGCCATATCTGTAGTTCTAAAAGAAAAATCAAGAAAAAACAAAAGAAAATGAAACATAAGAACCCCTGAAGGAAAAACAAAACCCACCCCCCACCCACAAAGCCCCCCATCTGACCAGAGAGTGATCAGAGAAAAAAGAAGAGATAATACTAAACCTACCCCCATGTCTTCAGACGGCAGCTCCTAATATTAAGATAAGATCCACCACCTAAACTTATAAAAAGGATAACTCAAGCTAAAATCAAATACTAAATATTGAAAGAAAAATATTTAAAAAGAAATAAAAGAAAAATCGTAATTGTGTAGTACCTACTGATAAAACAAAGTCATAAAGAGTTAAATCATTGTAAAATTAGTTTATGAAGAAAGACAAAGAGAAAATGGCGAATGTAAAAAAAAAACCATGAAAAGTTTTAATAAACAAAAATAAAAAATCGCCATTTTCAGTAATTCAGAAATAAAATAGTAAAGAATATAATCATATTATTAGTATAGCATCTTTTGAGGGGGAGGACGTGGAGGGGGAGGACGTGGAGGGGGAGGACGTGGAGGGGGAGGACGTGGAGGGGGAGGACGTGGAGGGGGAGGACGTGGAGGGGGAGGACGTGGAGGGGGAGGACGTTGAGGGGGAGGACGTGGACCTGTCCTCGGGCCTGCGCAAAGGAGCTTTTAGGTGGAGTGCAGTGCGCGCAGTACTGGCCCCACCCTTTACACCCATGGTTCGTGTGCCGTGGCCAAGCAAGCTGGGACGTGGCAGCGAGGTCCTTGGGTCGTAGGTTTTATATCGGAGTGGCCTTCTCCTATGCAGGTTTCTTACCCGGGCTGGAGGGGTCTGCCTCCCCTCCTAGGTCGGTCCATACTGCCCGGACCGGGGCCGAGGCCGCCGCAGTTCACCCTGTGCCTGGACTGGGGCCACCGCCTCCCACTCCCTGCCCGGACCGGGGCCTCCGTCTGCCTCACTCGACCGAGGCCGGGGCCGCCGTCTCCCCCTTGCTCCTGCCCGTATCGGGGCCGCCGCCGTCTACCCTTCGCCCGGACCGGGGCCGGGGCCGCTGCTGCTCTCCCTGTGCCTGGACTGGGGCCGCCGCCTCCCACTCCCTGTCCGGACCGGGGCCTCCGCCTGCCTCACTCGACCGAGGCCGGGGCCGCCGTCTCCCCCTTGCTCCTGCCTGTATCGGGGCCGCCGCCGTCTACCCTTCGCCCGGACCGGGGCCGCTGCTGCTCTCCCTGTGCCCGGACTGGGGCCGCCGTCTCCCCCTTGCTCCTGCCCGGATCGGGGCCGCCGCCGTCTCCCCCTTGCTCCTGCCCGGATCGGGGCCGCCGCCGTCTACCCTTCGCCCGGACCGGGGCCGGGGCCGCTGCTGCTCTCCCACACTTATATATTTTAAAAAAATTTCTCACAGAGGAGAAAGAAAATATATAAAAATGTGTTAAAGATGAAGAGGATAATTAGAGCTATAATGATATATTACTTTTCGAATGGTCAGAAATCAGAATCTGACCATTAACCTGAAAAAGACCAATATCTACCGCATTTTTTATCGGTCAGTCGGGCTGAGAGGTCGCGCTAGACGGGAAATTAGCCGACAGGTAGTTACGTGCTGCAGACACGGAGTCGAATATTTGACGAGCTTGGTTCTCCGGAGAAATCCTGAGCCTCGCAGGATACAGGAGCGCAGGTTTCAGTTTCTTCTCAAAACATTCGGACATCAGATCTTTAAACAGTCTTCGAGCGCGTACTACCTCCGGACTAAAATCTTCATAGGCTCTTAGACTAAAGCCACGAACAGTCACATTTCCAAGTCTTCTGGCTGTACGAATCAATCTATCATTTGTACTCATGTAATGCATACGGACCATCACCACTCTGGGTTTGGAAGCTTCAGCATTTCGGTTCCAGATACGATGTACTCTATCAAGTAGCGGTGGATCAGCAGGGAATTCTGATGGGTATGCTTCTTTCAAAAGCTCGGCAAAAAACGTCAGGAGATCTCCTTTTTCAATGCCTTCAGGAATTCCAACCAAACGAATATTTTGTCTTCTGGAACGGTTCTCTGAATCAATGCTTTTCAGCTGGAGTGCGTCTAGTTGTTTAATTGCTTTGGAAAGTTTCTGTTCGACCTCAGTTCAAATTTTTGTTGAACTTCAGTTTGAAGAGCTGCAATTAAGGTATGTTGTTTTTTGGTTTCAGCTTCTGAGGCAATTCAAGCTGTACGAAGTTCAGCTAGGTCTTTTTTGCGACAAACATCTTTGAATTCATCACGAAAGAATTTTAAAAAGTCAGTGAAGGTCATCTCACTTAGTTTAATGTCTGGTTGTTTCTTCTCTCGGCCGTTACCTTCTCTGCCCGGGTTTTAGCTCGTGTAGCTTTTCCTTCAGTAATTTCTTCAAAATTTTCAGACTCAAGTATAATTAGAGAAATAATAAAGATCTTTCTGACTTCTGTGAAGTTAGTTCAAAGGTGGATACAGGTTAAAAATAGTATATTTTATGCAGCAAAAACCAAAACGTGTTCACTCCATCAGCGCCACCAGGAGACTTCTGGAAACATTTGATGGGAAAGTTTATAACTAGATTTAATTTAACCTGACTCGAATTGTGGTAACATTTGATGAGAAAGGTCATGACCACATTGAATTTAACATGACTCGAATTGTGATAACATTTGATGCTAAAATTAAGATCACAGTTAATTTAACCTGACTCGTTTTGTGGTAGCAACTGAAGCAAAAATTCATGACGACATTGAATTTAACTTGACTAGAATTGTTGTAAAATTTGATGCTGATAGGCATGACCATATGGAATTTAATCTTACTTGAATTGGGTTTACATTTCGTGATATGTCATTTTTACATTGAATTTAACCTGACTCGAATTGTGGAAACATTTTGTGCTAAAAGACAAGAATCATTGAATTTAACCTGACTCGAATCATGGTAACATTTGATGGCAAATGTCATATCCACATTGATTTTAACCTACCTCGAATCATCCTATCACTTGGTGTTAAAATCCCAGACCACATTGAATTTAAACTGACTCGATTTGTGGTGACACTTATTGCTAAATGTCATGTCAACATTGAATTTAATCTGCCTCGAATTGTGGTAATATTTGATGATGAATGAAATAACCCCATTGAATTTCACCTGATTCGAATTATGAGCAAATTTGATGCTGAATGTCACGACCCCTTTGAATTTAACTTGATTCAAATTGTGGTAAAATTTGGAGTAAACGTCATGACAACATTGTAATTAACTTGACTCGAATTGTTTTACCATTTGATGCTGAAAGGCATGACCACTTGGAATTTAACCTGACTCAAATAGTGGAAACATATATTGCCAAAAGTCTCGACAACATTGAATTTAACAAACTTCTCGCTCCTTAATCCAATAAGCCAGGCTTTGTAAGGGAAGCCTCAGGTAGATCTACATTTTTGAAGAAATGGATAAACATTTGGCCTGACATGGCGTTGATATTTTCTTTACAAGAATGGATAAACAAAGCATCCTGTCGAATTATAACGGTGCTGAACATTCAACAGACACCCAGTATGAGATGTTATAAGGTGGGATGAAGTGATAAAGATTAGTGCCAAGTAAACTCACTTGTCTCTTTTATGGTTCGTTGAAGAACGTGTTGTGAGCTCCTGATCCGATCAGACTACGTTTATGATCAGGGATCGGCCCAATATTAACTACGGATCAAAGGCACCAGGTTTTTAAACTTCAAAAGCAGTGACGTTCACGGTTACAGACAAATGAAGTTCAAAACTGCTTTTTCTATGACCAGATTGAACTGATTCTTGTACCAGTATTTATTAGCACTAAACTGCATTATAGTTTCATGGAATCGGGGTAACATTTGATGCTGAATGTCACGACCACATTGAATTTGACCTGACTCGAAATGTGGTAACATTTGTGGTAAAAGTCATGACAACATTGGATTTAACTTAACGTGTATTGTGGTGACATTCGATGTTAAAGGTCATGACAACATTGAATTGAACCTGAGTCGATATGTGGTTACATTTGATGATGAAAGTCACGACCACATAGAATTTAACCTGACTCGAAGTTGAAGCTAAAAATCATGACCACATTGAATACAACGAGACTCGAATTGTGGTGAAATTTGATGTGAAAATTCAGGACGACATTGAATTTAACTTGCAATGAATCGTCATAACATTTGATGCTGAAAGTGACGATGAAATTGAATTTCACCTGACTCGAATTGTGATACCATTTGATGAAATGTCATGACCACATTGAATTTAACCTGCCTCGAATCATCATAACATTTTATGATGAAAGTCACAAACACATTGAATTTAACGTGCATCGAATTGTGGTAACATTTGATGGGAAAATTCAAGATCACTGTTAATTTAATTTGAATCGAATTGTGGAAACATTTGTAGCTAAAAGTCATGACCACATTGACTTTAACTTGACTCTGATTGTAGTAACATATGATGCTGAATGACATGAAAGCATTGAATTTAACATGACTCGAACTGTGGTAACATTTGATGATGAAAGTTATGACCACATTGAATTCAAATTTACTCGAATCATGACAAGATTTGATGATACAAGTCATCACAATGTTGAATTTAACCTGACTCGAATAGTGGTAATAATTGATGGTACATGTTATGACCAGTTTCAATTGAACCTGACTCGAGTTGTGGTAACATTTGCTGCAAAAGGTCATGACTATATTGAATTTAACCTGACTGGTAACTTGGTAATATTTGATTATACATGTTATGACCACATGGAATTGAGCCTGACTCAAAATGTGGTGACATTTCATTTTTCATGTCACGACCACATTGAACTTAAGCTTACTGGAATCGAGGTAAGATTTGATGCTGAAAGTCATGACCTCATTGAATTTAACTCGACTCGAATTATGGTAACATTTTAATGCTATAGGTTGCGACCACATTGAACTTAAGCTGACTCAAATTGTGGAAACATTTGATGGGAAAGTTCATAACTAGATTGAATTTAACCTGATTCGAATTGCGGTAATATTTGATACTATAAGTCCTAAAAATATTGAACTTAACCTGACACGAATTGTGGTAACATTTCATACTGAATGTCATTACCTCATTGAATTTAACCTGACTCGAATTATGGTAATATTTGATGCGAAACATCATGACCACATTGAATTTAACCTGACTCGCTTTGTGGTAACATTTGCTGCGAAAGGTCATGACCACATTGAATTTAACATGACTCGAATTGTGATAACATTTGATGCTAAAATCAAGATCACAGTTAATTTAACCTGACTCGCTTTGTGGTAGCAACTGAAGAAAAAAGTCATGACCACATTGAATTTAACTTGACTCGAATTGTTGTAAAAGTTGATGCTGATAGGCATGACCATATGGAATTTAATCTTACTTGAATTGGGTTTACATTTCGTGATATGTCATTTTTACATTGAATTTAACCTGACTCGAATTGTGGAAACATTTTGTGCTAAAAGACAAGAATCATTGAATTTAACCTGACTCGAATCATGGTAAAATTTGATGGCAAATGTCATATCCACATTGATTTTAACCTACCTCGAATCATCCTATCATTTGGTGTTAAAATCCCAGACCACATTGAAGTTAAACTGACTCGATTTGTGGTGACACTTATTGCTAAATGTCATGTCAACATTGAATTTAATCTGCCTCGAATTGTGGTAATATTTGATGATGAATGAAATAACCCCATTGAATTTCACCTGATCTGAATTATGAGCAAATTTGATGCTGAATGTCAGGACCCCTTTGAATTTAACTTGATTCAAATTGTGGTAAAATTTGGAGTAAACGTCATGACAACATTGTAATTAACTTGACTCGAATTGTTGTACCATTTGATGCTGAAAGGCATGACCACTTGGAATTTAACCTGACTCAAATAGTGGAAACATATATTGCCAAAAGTCTCGACAACATTGAATTTAACAAACTTCTCGATCCTTAATCCAATAAGCCAGTCTTTGAAAGGGAAGCCTCAGGTAGATCTACATTTTTGAAGAAATGGATAAACATTTGGCCTGACATGGCGTTGATATTTTCTTTACAAGAATGGATAAACAAAGCATCCTGTCGAATTATAACGGTGCTGAATATTCAACAGACACCCAGTATGAGATGTTATAAGGTGGGATGAAGTGATAAAGATTAGTGCCAAGTAAACTCACTTGTCTCTTTTATGGTTCGTTGAAGAACGTGTTGTGAGCTCCTGATCCGATCAGACTACGTTTATGATCAGGGATCGGCCCAATATTAACTACGGATCAAAGGCACCAGGTTTTTAAACTTCAAAAGCAGTGACGTTCACGGTTACAGACAAATTAATTTCAAAACTGTTTTTTCTATGACCAAGTTGAACTGATTATTGTACCAGTATTTATTGGCACTAAACTGCATTATAGTTTCCTGGAATCGGGGTAACATTTGATGCTGAATGTCACGACCACATTGAATTTGACCTGACTCGAAATGTGGTAACATTTGTAATAAAAGTCATGACAACATTGGATTTAACTTAACGTGTATTGTGGTAACATTCGATGTTAAAGGTCATGACAACATTGAATTGAACCTGAGTCGATTTGTGGTTACCTTTGATGATGAAAGTCACGACCACATTGAATTTAACCTGACGCTAAGTTGAAGCTAAAAATCATGACCACATTGAATACAACGAGACTCGAATTGTGGTAAAATTTGATGTGAAAATTCACGATGACATTGAATTTAACTTGCCATGAATCGTCATAACATTTGATGCTGAAAGTGACGATGAATTTGAATTTCACCTGACTCGAATTGTGATAACATTTGATGAAAAGTCATGACCACATTGAATTTAACCTGCCTCGAATCATCATAAAATTTTATGATGAAAGTCACAAACACATTGAATTTCTTTCTTTGGCTTGGCTTCGTGGACGAAGATTTATGGAGGGGGTAAAAAGTCCACGTCAGCTGCAGGCTCGTTTGTGGCTGACAAGTCCGATGCGGGACAGGCAGACACGATTGCAGCGGTTTCAAGGGAAAATTGGTTGGTTGGGGTTGGGTGTTGGGTTTTTCATCCTTTGCCTTTTGTCAGTGAGGTGGGCTGTGCGGTCTTCTTCAAAGGAGGTTGCTGCCCGCCAAACTGTGAGGCGCCAAGATGCACGGTTTGAGGCGTTATCAGCCCACTGGCGGTGGTCAATGTGGCAGGCACCAAGAGATTTCTTTAGGCAGTCCTTGTACCTTTTCTTTGGTGCACCTCTGTCACGGTGGCCAGTGGAGAGCTCGCCATATAACACGATCTTGGGAAGGCGATGGTCCTCCATTCTGGAGACGTGACCCATCCAGCGCAGCTGGATCTTCAGCAGCGTGGACTCGATTTTAACCTGCATCGAATTGTGGTAACATTTGTTGGGAAAAATCAAGATCACAGTTAATTTAATTTGACTGGAATTGTGGAAACATTTGTAGCTAAACGTCATGACCACATTGACTTTAACTTGACTCTGATTGCAGTAACATATGACGCTGAATGACATGAAAGCATTGAATTTAACATGACTCGAACTGTGGTAACATTTGATGATGAAAGTTATGACCACATTGAATTCAAATTTACTCGAATCATGACAACATTTGATGATACAAGTCATCACAATTTTGAATTTAACCTGACTCGTATAGTTGTAATAATTGATGGTACAAGTTATGACAAGTTTGAATTGAACCTGACTCGAGTTGTGGTAACATTTGCTGCAAAAGGTCATGACTATATTGAATTTAACCTGACTGGTAACTTGGTAATATTTGATTATACATGTTATGACCACATGGAATTGAGCCTGACTCAAAATGTGGTGACATTTCATTCTTCACGTCACGACCACATTGAACTTAAGCTTACTGGAATCGGGGTAAGATTTGATGCTGAAAGTCATGACCTCATTGAATTTAACTCCACTCGAATTATGGTAACATTTTAATGCTATAGGTCGCAACCACATTGAACTTAAGCTGACTCGAATTTTGGAAACATTTTTCTTTTTTCTTTCTTTTTCTATCTTTTTATTATTATTATAATTTATAAACGCATACAGTTCAAAGAGATATTAAAAATACATAGTAAGTAATGAATTAATACAGAGATATTAAACAATAATATTACAGAATAAAAATATATCATAAAAAAATTTTGATCAGTTTAGGGTGTGAACTATCTCTAAAAAAAAAGATATAATTAATAACAATATATGAAAAAAGAAAAAAAAAACCCAAAAAAGAAGAAAAAACAAATCTGAATTTAAAAAAAAACTTTAAAAAAACTTTTAAAAAACCTACAGATATAGCTAAACCACGCCGATCACTCCGATCTCATCTTACAGCCCAATTATCATACATAATCATAGAAAGAAAACAGAGCCAGATCAACTCACCACAAATGAAAATATTGAATAAATGGTCGCCAGGTTAACTCAAAGTTAGAAGGGGATTCATAGACAGAGTTTCTAATTTTCTCTAAATTTAAACATAGTATGGTTTGGGTAAACCATTGGAAAACAGTGGGAGGATTTACCTCTATCTAATTTAATAGTATAGATCTTCTAGCCATTAGTGTAAGAAAAGCAATCATACGATCCGCAGGAAGAGATAAATAAGTCAAATCTATAATAGGTAATCCGAAAATTGCAGTAATGGGATGTGGTTGTAAATCAATATTCAAAACAGTAGATATAATGGAAAAAATTTCCTTCCAATAATTCTGTAAAGAGGGACAGGACCAAAACATATGTGTAAGGGAAGCTATTTCCAATTGACATTTATCACATATAGGATCGATATGAGAATAAAAGCGATGGAGTTTATCTTTAGACATATGAGCTCTATGAACAACTTTAAACTGTATTAGTGAATGTTTTGCACATAGATAAGAAGTGTTTACCAGTCGCAGAATTTTATTCCAATTTTCATTAGAAATATGAAGGTTGAGTTCTCTTTCCCAATCATTTTTAAACTTTTCAAAAGTCCCAGAATTTATTTTTGTAATTATATTATATAATTTAGATATCACACCTTTTGGAGGGAATTTTGAATATAGTATATCCTCTAAAACAGTCGTAGTCTCCCGATTGGGAAAAGAGGGTAAAGTCGAAACTAAGAAACTCCTAATCTGCAAATATCGAAAGAAATGAGATCGAGGTAAATCATATTTCAAGGATAATTGTTCAAATGACATGAAAGAGTTATCCAAGAATAAATCCGAAAAGCATGTTATACCTTTAACTTTCCAGAGTAAATAAGCTTGATCAATTAGAGAGGGATGAAAAAGGAAATTTAGTACAATAGGAGTTTCCAAGATAAAATGACTTAGGCCAAAAAATCTCCAGAATTGAAACCATATACGTAGTGTATGTTTAGCCATTGGATTATCAATTTCTTTATATAATTTAGTAAGAGTAAAAAGGAGAGCAGCTCCCAAAATAGAGCTAATTGAAAAATTTTGTATCGGTTTAATTTCTAAATTTACCCAATGGGGATTTAGAGATAATTCTGAATAATTCAACCAATACCTTAAGTAACTAATATTAATTGCCCAGTAATAAATTCTAAAGTTGGGTAATGCCAACCCTCCCTCTAGTTTAGATTTCTGTAAATATTTTTCCCCAATCTAGGATTCTTGTTTTGCAAGATATACGAGGACAATTTAGAATCGACCTTATCAAAAAAAGATTTAGGAACAAAAATAGGTATAGCTTGGAATATATATAAAAATTTAGGTAAGATCATCATCTTAATAGCATTAATTCGGCCTATCATGGATAGGGATAATGGTGACCAATTGGTAAGTAAACTGTCGATCAGGTCCAATAGAGAGAAAAAAATAGTCCTAAACAAATCTTTATGTTTTTTAGTAATCTTAATCCCTAAATATATAAAATGGTCTCTAGCTATTTTAAAAGGTAAACTATCATAAATAGGGACCCATCCATTAAAAGGGAATAATTCACTTTTATTTAAATTCAGTTTATATCCCGAAAAATTACTAAATTGGACTAATAAAGATAAAACTGCAGGAATAGAATTTTCAGGATTGGAAATATATAACAATAAATCATCTGCATATAGTGATACTTTATGAATATCCCTGCAACGAATAATACCAGTAATATTGTGTGCTTCTCTGATAGCAATTGCCAAAGGTTCTAAAGCTAAGTTAAATAATAAAGGGCCAAGGGGGCACACTTGCCTGGTGCCCCGAAATAATCGAAAGTATGGCGATATTTGGGTATTAGTAAAAACCGAGGCAACTGGGGAATTATAAAGAAGTTTAATCCAAGATATAAATATCGGACTAAAATTAAATTTTTCAAGAACTGTAAATAAATAAGGCCATTCTACTCTATCGAAGGCCTTCTCAGCATCTAGTGAAATAACACATTCTGAAGACTTATGTGAAGGAGTGTAAATAATATTCATCAATCTTCTAATATTCAAGGAGTAATAACGATTTTTAATGAATCCAGTCTGGTCTTCAGAGATAATATATGGTAATATCTTCTCTAGCCTTGTCGCTAGAATTTTAGAGAAGATCTTAGAATCAACATTCAACAAAGAAATAGGTCTATAAGAAGAACATTTGGTCGGGTCTTTATTTTTTTTCAAGATTAGAGAAATCGTAGCTCTGTAAAATGATTGTGGTAGTTTACCCAATGTGATAGATTCATCAAACATCTTAATCAGCCAGGGAGAGAGAGTAGAAGAAAAAGCTTTATAAAATTCACATAATATCCATCGGGACCTGGTGCTTTCCCCGAGTTCAGTGAGAAAATAGTATTATTGATCTCCGAATCTGTAATGGGTTTACTTAATTCTAAGTTATCTTGAGGTAATACTTTTGGGAATTTCAAATGTTCTAAAAAATTAAACATATTACTAAGGTCTTGAGGTATAAGGATGTATAAAAATTTTGGAAAGATTGATTTATCTCTTCCTGGTTAACAGTCAGTTCTCCATTCTGTTTGCGAATCTCCACAATTTGGCGTCTAGCTGATATATTCTTCAGATGATTAGCCAACAGTTTACCCGATTTCTCACTATGCACATAAAAATCAGATTTAGATCTAATTAGCTGGTTTTCAATCGAAGATGTAAGTAACAAATTATATTCCATCTGCAGTTCAATTCTTTGTTTGTAAAGTTCTTCAGTAGGATCAGTCACATATTTCTTATCAATGTCTTTAATCTTCTCAACCAATAGATGAATCTTGTTTTTGATGCATTTCTTCAAAGCTACTGAGTAAGAAATAATTTGACCACGAATATAAGCCTTGAATGTATCCCATAATATTCCATAAGAAATTTCCGTAGTGTAATTTGTTGAAAAGAAAAAGTTAATTTGTTCTTTCATAAATTTAACAAAGTCTAAATCTTGCAATAATGTAACATCAAAACGCCAGTGCTTAATAGTAGAAACAGAGTCTTTGAATTTAAGAGAGAGTTGTAATGGAGAGTGATCCGAAATGGCTATAATGTCATACTTACAAGCAGTTACAAGTGGAATAAAACGTGAATCAATAAAAAAGTGATCAATTCTCGAGTATGAATGGTATACATGAGAAAAAAAGGAAAACTCTTTATCTGTCGGGTGAAGAAATCTCCAAATATCAACAGCTCCAGAGTTAGTAAGGAAAGAGTTAATATATGTAGCCGATTTATTCGGTAGGAGCTGTGAAGGTTTCGACCTATCTAGCAGGGGATTCAGACAACAGTTAGAATCCCCACCCATTATTAAATGATATTCATTTAGATTGGGTAAAATAGTAAACAAAGATCTAAAAAACTCAGGGTGATCTACATTCGGGGCATAAACATTAACCATGACAACCTTAATATTGAATAATAATCCAGTAACCAATAAAAATCTGCCGTTAGGGTCTACAGTGATGTCATGTTGAACAAATGTAATAGAGGGATCAATAAAAATAGATACACCTCGAGTCTTAGAGCATGAGTTGGCATGAAATTGTGGGCCATTCCAAGATTTAAAAAAACGCTGATTATCCTCCTTCCTCACATGAGTCTCCTGTAAAAAAAATAATCTGTGCTTTCAGTCTCTGGAATACTTTAAAGACCTTCCTCCTTTTAAACATGTTGTTTAGACCATTAGCATTCCAAGAGACAAAATTAATGTTTTGATCCATTACTTAGGTCAACCCTCCAGTATATAAAGGGTTAACCAAAGCAGGGACCCATGCACCCGGAAGAAGAATTAAGATATAAGAATTAAGAATTAAGAATTAAGAAATGACGACGTGTCAGCCATATCTGTAGTTCTAAAAGAAAAATCAAGAAAAAACAAAAGAAAATGAAACATAAGAACCCCTGAAGGAAAAACAAAACCCACCCCCCACCCACAAAGCCCCCCATCTGACCAGAGAGTGATCAGAGAAAAAAGAAGAGATAATACTAAACCTACCCCCATGTCTTCAGACGGCAGCTCCTAATATTAAGATAAGATCCACCACCTAAACTTATAAAAAGGATAACTCAAGCTAAAATCAAATACTAAATATTGAAAGAAAAATATTTAAAAAGAAATAAAAGAAAAATCGTAATTGTGTAGTACCTACTGATAAAACAAAGTCATAAAGAGTTAAATCATTGTAAAATTAGTTTATGAAGAAAGACAAAGAGAAAATGGCGAATGTAAAAAAAAAACCATGAAAAGTTTTAATAAACAAAAATAAAAAATCGCCATTTTCAGTAATTCAGAAATAAAATAGTAAAGAATATAATCATATTATTAGTATAGCATCTTTTGAGGGGGAGGACGTGGAGGGGGAGGACGTGGAGGGGGAGGACGTGGAGGGGGAGGACGTGGAGGGGGAGGACGTGGAGGGGGAGGACGTGGAGGGGGAGGACGTTGAGGGGGAGGACGTGGACCTGTCCTCGGGCCTGCGCAAAGGAGCTTTTAGGTGGAGTGCAGTGCGCGCAGTACTGGCCCCACCCTTTACACCCATGGTTCGTGTGCCGTGGCCAAGCAAGCTGGGACGTGGCAGCGAGGTCCTTGGGTCGTAGGTTTTATATCGGAGTGGCCTTCTCCTATGCAGGTTTCTTACCCGGGCTGGAGGGGTCTGCCTCCCCTCCTAGGTCGGTCCATACTGCCCGGACCGGGGCCGAGGCCGCCGCAGTTCACCCTGTGCCTGGACTGGGGCCACCGCCTCCCACTCCCTGCCCGGACCGGGGCCTCCGTCTGCCTCACTCGACCGAGGCCGGGGCCGCCGTCTCCCCCTTGCTCCTGCCCGTATCGGGGCCGCCGCCGTCTACCCTTCGCCCGGACCGGGGCCGGGGCCGCTGCTGCTCTCCCTGTGCCTGGACTGGGGCCGCCGCCTCCCACTCCCTGTCCGGACCGGGGCCTCCGCCTGCCTCACTCGACCGAGGCCGGGGCCGCCGTCTCCCCCTTGCTCCTGCCTGTATCGGGGCCGCCGCCGTCTACCCTTCGCCCGGACCGGGGCCGCTGCTGCTCTCCCTGTGCCCGGACTGGGGCCGCCGTCTCCCCCTTGCTCCTGCCCGGATCGGGGCCGCCGCCGTCTCCCCCTTGCTCCTGCCCGGATCGGGGCCGCCGCCGTCTACCCTTCGCCCGGACCGGGGCCGGGGCCGCTGCTGCTCTCCCACACTTATATATTTTAAAAAAATTTCTCACAGAGGAGAAAGAAAATATATAAAAATGTGTTAAAGATGAAGAGGATAATTAGAGCTATAATGATATATTACTTTTCGAATGGTCAGAAATCAGAATCTGACCATTAACCTGAAAAAGACCAATATCTACCGCATTTTTTATCGGTCAGTCGGGCTGAGAGGTCGCGCTAGACGGGAAATTAGCCGACAGGTAGTTACGTGCTGCAGACACGGAGTCGAATATTTGACGAGCTTGGTTCTCCGGAGAAATCCTGAGCCTCGCAGGATACAGGAGCGCAGGTTTCAGTTTCTTCTCAAAACATTCGGACATCAGATCTTTAAACAGTCTTCGAGCGCGTACTACCTCCGGACTAAAATCTTCATAGGCTCTTAGACTAAAGCCACGAACAGTCACATTTCCAAGTCTTCTGGCTGTACGAATCAATCTATCATTTGTACTCATGTAATGCATACGGACCATCACCACTCTGGGTTTGGAAGCTTCAGCATTTCGGTTCCAGATACGATGTACTCTATCAAGTAGCGGTGGATCAGCAGGGAATTCTGATGGGTATGCTTCTTTCAAAAGCTCGGCAAAAAACGTCAGGAGATCTCCTTTTTCAATGCCTTCAGGAATTCCAACCAAACGAATATTTTGTCTTCTGGAACGGTTCTCTGAATCAATGCTTTTCAGCTGGAGTGCGTCTAGTTGTTTAATTGCTTTGGAAAGTTTCTGTTCGACCTCAGTTCAAATTTTTGTTGAACTTCAGTTTGAAGAGCTGCAATTAAGGTATGTTGTTTTTTGGTTTCAGCTTCTGAGGCAATTCAAGCTGTACGAAGTTCAGCTAGGTCTTTTTTGCGACAAACATCTTTGAATTCATCACGAAAGAATTTTAAAAAGTCAGTGAAGGTCATCTCACTTAGTTTAATGTCTGGTTGTTTCTTCTCTCGGCCGTTACCTTCTCTGCCCGGGTTTTAGCTCGTGTAGCTTTTCCTTCAGTAATTTCTTCAAAATTTTCAGACTCAAGTATAATTAGAGAAATAATAAAGATCTTTCTGACTTCTGTGAAGTTAGTTCAAAGGTGGATACAGGTTAAAAATAGTATATTTTATGCAGCAAAAACCAAAACGTGTTCACTCCATCAGCGCCACCAGGAGACTTCTGGAAACATTTGATGGGAAAGTTTATAACTAGATTTAATTTAACCTGACTCGAATTGTGGTAACATTTGATGAGAAAGGTCATGACCACATTGAATTTAACATGACTCGAATTGTGATAACATTTGATGCTAAAATTAAGATCACAGTTAATTTAACCTGACTCGTTTTGTGGTAGCAACTGAAGCAAAAATTCATGACGACATTGAATTTAACTTGACTAGAATTGTTGTAAAATTTGATGCTGATAGGCATGACCATATGGAATTTAATCTTACTTGAATTGGGTTTACATTTCGTGATATGTCATTTTTACATTGAATTTAACCTGACTCGAATTGTGGAAACATTTTGTGCTAAAAGACAAGAATCATTGAATTTAACCTGACTCGAATCATGGTAACATTTGATGGCAAATGTCATATCCACATTGATTTTAACCTACCTCGAATCATCCTATCACTTGGTGTTAAAATCCCAGACCACATTGAATTTAAACTGACTCGATTTGTGGTGACACTTATTGCTAAATGTCATGTCAACATTGAATTTAATCTGCCTCGAATTGTGGTAATATTTGATGATGAATGAAATAACCCCATTGAATTTCACCTGATTCGAATTATGAGCAAATTTGATGCTGAATGTCACGACCCCTTTGAATTTAACTTGATTCAAATTGTGGTAAAATTTGGAGTAAACGTCATGACAACATTGTAATTAACTTGACTCGAATTGTTTTACCATTTGATGCTGAAAGGCATGACCACTTGGAATTTAACCTGACTCAAATAGTGGAAACATATATTGCCAAAAGTCTCGACAACATTGAATTTAACAAACTTCTCGCTCCTTAATCCAATAAGCCAGGCTTTGTAAGGGAAGCCTCAGGTAGATCTACATTTTTGAAGAAATGGATAAACATTTGGCCTGACATGGCGTTGATATTTTCTTTACAAGAATGGATAAACAAAGGATCCTGTCGAATTATAACGGTGCTGAACATTCAACAGACACCCAGTATGAGATGTTATAAGGTGGGATGAAGTGATAAAGATTAATGCCAAGTAAACTCACTTGTCTCTTTTATGGTTCGTTGAAGAACGTGTTGTGAGCTCCTGATCCGATCAGACTACGTTTATGATCAGGGATCGGCATAATATTAACTACGGATCAAAGGCACCAGGTTTTTGAACTTCAAAAGCAGTGACGTTCACGGTTACAGACAAATGAAGTTCAAAACTGTTTTTTCTATGACCAAGTTGAACTGATTATTGTACCAGTATTTATTAGCACTAAACTGCATTATAGTTTCCTGGAATCGGGGTAACATTTGATGCTGAATGTCACGACCACATTGAATTTGACCTGACTCGAAATGTGGTAACATTTGTGGTAAAAGTCATGACAACATTGGATTTAACTTAACGTGTATTGTGGTAACATTCGATGTTAAAAGTCATGACAACATTGAATTGAACCTGAGTCGATTTGTGGTTACCTTTGATGATGAAAGTCACGACCACATTGAATTTAACCTGACTGTAAAGAAGCTAAAAATCATGAACACATTGAATACAACGAGACTCGAATTGTGGTAAAATTTGATGTGCAAATTCACGATGACATTGAATTTAACTTGCCATGAATCGTCATAACATTTGATGCTGAAAGTGACGATGAAATTGAATTTCACCTGACTCGAATTGTGATAACATTTGATGAAAAGTCATGCCCACATTGAATTTAACCTGCCTCGAATCATCATAACATTTTATGATGAAGGTCACAAGCACATTGAATTTAACCTGCATCGAATTGTGGTAACATTTGATGGGAAAAATCAAGATCACTGTTAATTTAATTTGACTCGAATTGTGGAAACATTTGTAGCTAAAAGTCATGACCACATTGACTTTAACTTGACTCTGATTGTAGTAACATATGACGCTGAATGACATGAAAGCATTGAAGTTAACATGACTCGAACTGTGGTAACATTTGATGATGAAAGCTATGACCACATTGAATTCAAATTTACTCGAATCATGACAACATTTGATGATACAAGTCATCACAATTTTGAATTTAACCTGAAACAAATAGTGGTAATAATTGATGGTACAAGTTATGACCAGTTTGAATTGAACCTGACTCGAGTTGTGGTAATATTTCCTGCCAAAGGTTATGACTATATTGAATTTAACCTGACTGGTAACTTGGTAATATTTGATTATACATGTTATGACCACATGGAATTGAGCCTGACTCAAAATGTGGTGAGATTTCATTTTTCATGTCACGACCACATTGAACTTAAGCTTACTGGAATCGGGGTAAGATTTGATGCTGAAAGTCATGACCTCATTGAATTTAACTCGACTCGAATTATGGTAACATTTTATTGCTATAGGTCGCGACCACATTGAACTTAAGCTGACTCAAATTGTGGAAAGATTTGATGGGAAAGTTCATAACTAGATTGAATTTAACCTTATTTGAATTGCGGTAATATTTGATACTATAAGTCCTAAAAATATTGAACTTAACCTGACACGAATTGTGGTAACATTTCATACTGAATGTCATGACCTCATTGAATTTAACCTGACTCGAATTATGGTAATATTTGATGCGAAACATCATGACCACATTGAATTTAACCTGACTCGCTTTGTGGTAACATTTGATGCTAAAATCAAGATCACAGTTAATTTAACCTGACTCGTTTTGTGGTAGCAACTGAAGGAAAAAGTCATGACCACATTGAATTTAACTTGACTCGAATTGTTGTGAAATTTGATGCTGATACGCATGACCATATGGAATTTTATCTTACTTGAATTGGGTTTACATTTCGTGATCTGTCATTTTTACATTGAATTTAACCTGACTCGAATTGTGGAAACATTTTGTGCTAAAAGACAAGAATCATTGAATTTAACCTGACTCGAATCATGGTAACATTTGATGGAAAATGTCATATCCACATTGATTTTAACCTATCTCGAATCATCCTATCATTTGGTGTTAAAATCCCAGGCCACATTGAATTTAAACTGACTCGATTTGTGGTGACACTTATTGCTAAATGTCATGTCAACATTGAATTTAATCTGCCTCGAATTGTGGTAATATTTGATGATGAATGAAATAACCCCATTGAATTTCACCTGATTTGAATTATGAGCAAATTTGATGCTGAATGTCACGACCCCTTTGAATTTAACTTGATTCAAATTGTGGTAAAATTTGGAGTAAACGTCATGACAACATTGTAATTAACTTGACTCGAATTGCTGTACCATTTGATGCTGTAAGGCATGACTACTTGGAATTTCACCTGACTCAAATAGTGGAAACATATATTGCCAAAAGTCTCGACAACATTGAATTTAACAAACTTCTCGCTCCTTAATCCAATAAGCCAGGCTTTGTAAGGGAAGCCTCAGGTAGATCTACATTTTTGAAGAAATGGATAAACATTTGGCCTGACATGGCGTTGATATTTTCTTTACAAGAATGGATAAACAAAGCATCCTGTCGAATTATAACGGTGCTGAACATTCAACAGACACCCAGTATGAGATGTTATAAGGTGGGATGAGGTGATAAAGATTAATGCCAAGTAAACTCACTTGTCTCTTTTATGGTTCGTTGAAGAACGTGTTGTGAGCTCCTGATCCGATCAGACTAAGTTTATGATCAGGGATCGGCCCAATATTAACTACGGATCAAAGGCACCAGGTTTTTAAACTTCAAAAGCAGTGACGTTCACGTTTACAGACAAATTAATTTCAAAACTGTTTTTTCTATGACCAAGTTGAACTGATTATTGTACCAGTATTTATTTGTACTAAACTGCATTATAGTTTCCTGGAATCGGGGTAACATTTGATGCTGAATGTCACGACCACATTGAATTTAACCTGCCTCGAATCATCATAACATTTTATGATGAAAGTTACAAACACATTGAATTTAACCTGCATCGAATTGTGGTAACATTTGATGGGAAAAATCAAGATCACAGTTAATTTAATTTGACTCGAATTGTGGAAACATTTGTAGCTAAAAGTCATGACCACATTGACCTTAACTTGACTCTGATTGCAGTAACATATGACGCTGAATGACATGAAAGCATTGAATTTAACATGACTCGAACTGTGGTAACATTTGATGATGAAAGTTATGACCACACTGAATTCAAATTTACTCCAATCATGACAACATTTGATGATACAAGTCATCACAATTTTGAATTTAACCTGAAACAAATAGTGGTAATAATTGATGGTACAAGTTATGAGCAGTTTGAATTGAACCTGACTCGAGTTGTGGTAACATTTGCTGCCAAAGGTCAAGGCTATATTGAATTTAACCTGACTGGTAACTTGGTAATATTTGATTATACATGTTATGACCACATGGAATTGAGCCTGACTCAAAATGTGGTGAGATTTCATTCTTCATGTTACGACCACATTGAACTTAAGCTTACTGGAATCGGGGTAAGATTTGATGCTGAAAGTCATGACCTCATTGAATTTAGCTCCACTCGAATTATGGTAACATTTTAATGCTATAGGTCGCGACCTCATTGAACTTAAGCTGACTCGAATTGTTATAACATTTGATGGGAAAGTTCATAACTAGATTGAATTTAACCTGATTCGAATTGCGGTAATATTTGATACTATAAGTTCTGAAAATATTGAACTTAACCTGACTCAAATTGTGGTAACATTTGATGCGAAAGGTCATGACCACATTGAATTTAACATGACTCGAATTGTGATAACATTTGATGCTAAAATCAAGATCACAGTTAATTTAACCTGACTCGTTTTGTGGTAGCAACTGAAGCAAAATGTCATGACCACATTGAATTTAACATGACTCGATTTGTGGTAGCAATTGATGTCATTACCTCATTGAATTTACTCTAACTCGAATTATGGAAACATTTGATGATGATGTCACGACAACATTGAATTTATCCAAACTCCTCGCTCATTTATACAATAAGCCAAGCTTTGCAAGGGAAACCTCAGGTAGCTCTAAATTGTTCAAGAAATGCATAAACATTCGGCCTGACATGGCGTTGATATTTTTTTTACAAGGATGGATAAACAAAGTGTCCTGTTGAATTATAGGGATGCTCAACATTCAACAGACAGCCGATATGAGATGTGATTAGGTGGGTTGAGGTGGTAAAGATTAATTCCAAGTAAAGTCTCTCGTCCCTTTTATGCTTTGTCGAAGAATGAGTTGTGAGCTCTTGATCTGCTCAGAATACGTTTAGGTCCTGGGATCGGCCCAATGTTAACTAAGGATCAAAGGCATCAGGGTTTTAGCCTTCAGAAGCAGTGATGTTCACGGTTACAGTCAAATGAAGTCCAAAACTGCAATATGTTTTGACCAGGTTGAACTGTTTCTTGTACCAGTATTTACTAGCACTGAACTGCGTTATAGATTCCTGGAATAGGGGTAACATTTGATGATGAATGTCATGACAAAATTGAATATAGCATGACTCGATTTGTGGTAGCAATTGATGCAAAAGGTCATTATTTCATTGAATTTAATCTTACTCGAATTGTGGAAACATTTGATGATGAATGTCACGACAACATTGAATTTATCCAAACTCCTCCCTCCTTAATACAATAAACCAGGCTTTGTATGGGAAGCCTCAGGTAGATCTACATTTTTGAAGAAATGTATAAACATTTGGCCTGACATGGCGTTGAGATTTTCTTTACAAGAATGGATAAACAAAGCATCCTGTCGAATTATAACGGTGCTGAACATTCAACAGACTCCCAGTATGAGATGTTATAAGGTGGGATGAGGTGATAAAGATTAATGCCAAGTAAACGCACTTGTCTCTTTTATGGTTATTTGAAGAACGTGTTGTGAGCTCCTGATCCGATCAGACTACGTTTATGAGCAGGGATAGGCCCAATATTAACTATGGATCAAAGGCACCAGCGTTTTAAACTTCAAAAGCAGTGACGTTCACGGTAACAGACAAATGAAGTTCAAAACTGTTTTTTCTATGACCAGGTTGAACTGATTCTTGTACCAGTATTTATTAGCACTAACCTGCATTATAGTTTCCTGGAATCGGGGTAACATTTGATGCTGAATGTCACGACCACATTGAATTTGACCTGTCTCGAAATGTGGTAACATTTGTGGTAAAAGTCATGACAACATTGGATTTAACTTAACGAGTATTGTGGTGACATTCGATGTTAAAGGTCATGACACCATTGAATTGAACCTGAGCCGAATTGTGATTACATTTGATGGTTAAAGTCTCGACCACATTGAATTTAATCTAACTCGAATTGTGTGAACATTTGATGGTAAATGTCATGACCACATTTAATTTAAACGGACTGAAATGGTGGTGGCATTTGATGCTAAAAGACACAACCAGATTGAATTTAAACTTACTTGAATTGTGGTAACATTTGACGCGAAAGGTCATGACCACATTGAATTTAACATGACTCGAATTGTGATAACATTTGATGCTAAAATCAAGATCACAGTTAATTTAACCTTACTCGTTTTGTGGTAGCAACTGAAGTAAAAACTCATGACCACATTGAATTTACATGACTCGATTTGTGGTAGCAATTGATGCAAATGGTCATTACCTCATTGAATTTAATCTTACTCGAACTGTGGAAACATTTGAGGATGAATGTCACGACAACATTGAATTTATCCAATCTCCTCGCTCCTTAATCCAATAAGCCAGACTTTGTAAGGGAAGCCTCAGGTAGATCAACATTTTTGAAGAAATGGATAAACATTTGGCCTGACATGGCGTTGAGATTGTCTTTACAAGAATGGATAAACAAAGCATCCTGTTTAATTATAACGGTGATGAAAATTCAACAGACACCCAGTATGAGATGTTATAAGGTGGGATGAGGTTATAAAGATTAGTGCCAAGTAAACTTACTTGTCTCTTTTAAATTTCGTTGAAGAACGTGTTGTGAGCTCCTGATCCGATCAGGCTACCTTTATGAGCAGGGATCGGCCCAATATTAACTACGGATCAAAGGCACAAGGTTTTTAAACTTCAAAAGCAGTGACGTTCAGGTTACAGACAAATGAAGTTCAAAACTGTTTTTTTTATGACCAGGTTGAACTGATTCTTGTACCAGTATTTATTAGCACTAAACTGGATTATAGTTTCCAGGAATCGGGGTAACATTTGATGCTGAATGTCACGACCACATTGAATTTAACCTGACTCGAAGTTGAAGCTAAAAATCATGACCACATTGAATACAACGAGACTCGAATTGTGGTAAAATTTGATGTGAAAATTCACGACTACATTGATTTTAACTTGCCATGAATTGTCATAACATTTGATGCTGAAAGTGAATATGAAATTGAATTTCACCTGACTCGAATTGTGATAACATTTGATGAAAAGTCATGACCACATTGAATTTAGCCTGCCTCGAATCATCATAACATTTTATGATGAAAGTCATAAACACATTGAATTTAACCTGCATCGAATTGTGGTAACATTTGATGGGAAAAATCAAGATCACAGTTGATTCAATTTGACTCGAATTGTGGAAATATTTGTAGCTAAAAGTCATGACCACATTGACTTTAACTTGACTCTGATTGTAGTAACATATGACGCTGAATGACATGAAAGCATTGAATTTAACATGTCACGAACTGTGGTAACATTTGATGCTGAAAGTTACGACCATATTGAATTCAAATTTACTCGAATCATGACAACATTTGATGATACAAGTCATCACAATTTTGAATTTAACCTGACTCGAATAGTGGTAATAATTGATGGTACAAGTTATGACCAGTTTGAATTGAACCTGACTCGAGTTGTGGTAACATTTGCTGCAAAAGGTCATGACTATATTGAAATTAACCTGACTGGTAACTTGGTAATATTTGATTATACATGTTACGACCACATGGAATTGAGCCTGACTCAAAATGTGGAGACATTTCATTCTTCATGTCACGACCACATTGAACTTAAGCTTACTGGAATCGGGGTAAGATTTAGTGCTGAAAGTCATGACCTCATTGAATTTAACTCGACTCGATATATGGTAACATTTTAATGCTATAGGTCGCGACCACATTGAACTTAAGCTGACTCGAATTGTGGTAACATTTGATGGGAAAGTTCATAACTAGATTAAATTTAACCTGATTCGAATTGTGGTAATATTTGATACTATAAGTCCTGAAAATATTGAACTTAACCTGACTCGAATTGTGGTAATATTTCATACTGAATGTCATGACCTCATTGAACTTAACCTGACTCGAATTATGGTAATATTTGATGCGAAACATCATGACCACATAGAATTTAACCTGACTCGAATTGTGATAATATTTGATGCTAAAATCAAGATCACAGTTAATTTAACCTGACTCGTTTTGTGGTAGCAACTGAAGCAAAAAGTCATGACCACATTGAATTTAACATGACTCGATTTGGGGTAGCAATTGATGCAAAAGGTCATTACCTCATTGAATTTACTCTTACTCGAATTGTGGAAACATTTGAGGATGAATATCACGACAACATTGAATTTATCCAAACTCCTCGCTCATTAATCCAATAAGCCAAGCTTTGCAAGGGAAGTCTCAGGTAGCTCTAAATTGTTGAAGAAATGCATAAAAATTTGGCCTGATGTTTGTTGATATTTTCATTACAAGGATGGATAAACAAAGTGTCCTGTTGAATTATAAGGATGCTCAACACTCAACAGACACCCGATATGAGATGTGATTAGGTGGGATGAGGTGGTAAAGATTAATTCCAAGTAAAGTCTCTTGTCCCTTTTATGCTTTGTCGAAGAATGAGTTGTGAGCTCCTGATCTGCTCAGAATTGGTTTAGGTTCAGGGATCGGCACAATATTAAATACGGATCAAAGGCATCAGGGTTTTAGCCTTCAGAAGCAGTGATGTTCACGGTTACAGTCAAATGAAGTCCAAAACTGGATTATGTTATGACCAGGTTGAACTGTTTCTTGTACCAGTATTTACTAGCACTGAACTGCGTTATAGATTCCTGGAATAGGGGTAACATTTGATGATGAATGTCATGACAACATTGGATTTAACCAAACTCCTCGTTCATTAAACCAATTAGCAAGGCTTTGCAAGGCAAACTTCAGGAAAATCTAAATTTTTGAAGAAATAGATAAACATTTGGCCTGACATGGCATTGAGATATTATTTACAAGGATGGACAAATAAAGCGTTCTGTCGAATTATAGCAGTGCTCAACATTCAACAGACACCTGATATGAGATGTTATAAGGTGGGCTGAAGTGGTAAAGATTAATTCCAAGTAAAGCCTCTCTTCTCTTTTATGGTTCATTGAAGAAGAGTTGTGAGCTCCTGGTCCACTCAGAATACGTTTAGGTACAGGGATCGGCCCAATAATAACTACAGATCAAAGGCACCACGTTTTTAAACTTCAAAAGCAGTGACGTTCACTGTCACAGACAAATTAAGTTCAAAAATGTTCTTTTTTTGTGACCAGGTTGATCTGTTTCTTGTACCCGTATTTACTAGCACTGAACTGTGTTATGGCTTCCTGCAATCGGGGTAACATATGATGCTGAATGGCACGACCATATTGAATTTCACCTGACTCGAATTGTGGAAACATTTGGTGCTAAAAGTCATGACAACATTGTAATTAAGCTTCCTCGAATCATCATAATATTTTATGTTGAACGTCATGACCATATTGAATTTAACCTGCCTCAAATCATCGCAACATTTGATGTTGAAAGTCACGAACACATTGAATTTAACATGATTCGATTTGTGGAAACATTTGGTGCTAAAAGTCGTGACAACGTTGAATTTAGTCTGATTCGAATTGTGGTAACATTTGATGCTTAATGTCACGTCCTCATTAAATTTAACGTGATTCGAATTATGGAAACATTTGATGCTAAATTTCATGACAAAATTGAATTTAAGATGAGTCTAATGGTGGTATCATTTGATGTTGAAAGTCACGAACACGTTGAATTTAACCTGACACGAATTGTGGTAAATTTGATGCTAAAATCAAGATCGCAGTTAATTTAATTTGATTCGAATTGTGGATAAATTTGTAGCCAAAAGTCATGACCACATTGAATTTAATGTGACTCGATTTGTGCTGACACTTGTGTTAAAAGTCATGACAACATTGAATTTAATCTGACTCGAATTATGTTACTATTTAATGATGAATGGAATAACCCCATTGAATTTCACCTGACTCGAAGTATGATCAAATTTGATGCTGAATGTTACAACGTCTTTGAATTTAACTTGACTCAAATTGTGGTACAATTTGGTGCTAAACGTCATGACAACATTGAATTTAACTTGACTCGAATTGTTGTAAAATTTGATGCTGATAGGCATGACCATATGGTATTTAATCTTACTTGGATTGGGTTTATATTTCGTGATATGTCATTTTTACATTGAATTTAACCTGACTCGAATTGTGGAAACATTTTGTACTAAAAGACAAGAATCATTGAATTTAACCTGACTCAAATCATGGTAACATTTGATGGCAAATGTCATATCCACATTGATTTTAACCTACCTCGAATCATCCTATCATTTGGTGTTAAAATCCCAGACCACATTGAATTTAAACTGACTCGATTTGTGGTGACACTTATTGCTAAATGTCATGTCAACATTGAATTTAATCTGCCTCGAATTGTGGTAATATTTGATGATGAATGAAATAATCCCATTGAATTTCACCTGATTCGAATTATGAGCAAATTTGATGCTGAATGTCACGACCCCTTTGAATTTAATTTGATTCAAATTGTGGTAATATTTGGTGTAAACGTCATGACAGCATTGTATTTAACTTGACTCGAATTGTTGTACCATTTGATGCTGAAAGGCATGACCACTTGGAATTTAACCTGACTCGAATCATAGTAACATTGAATGCTGAAGCTCACGACCACATGTAATTTAACATGACTCAAATAGTGGAAACATATATTGCCAAAGGTCTCGACAACATTGAATTTAACAGCCTTCTCGCTCCTTAATCCAATAAGCCAGGCTTTGTAAGGGAAGCCTCAGGTAGATCTACATTTTTGAAGAAATGGATAAACATTTGGCCTGACATGGCATTGAGATTTTGTTTACATGAATGGATAAACAAAGCATCCTATCGAATTATAACGGTGCTGAACATTCAACAGACACCCAGTATGAGATGTTATAAGGTGGGATGAGGTGATAAAGATTAATGCCAAGTAAACTCACTTGTCTCTTTTATGGTTCGTTGAAGAACGTGTTGTGTGCTCCTGATCCGATCAGTCTACGTTTATGAGCAGGGATCGGCCCAATATTAACTACGGATCAAAGGCACCAGGTTTTTAAACTTCAAAAGCAGTGACATTCACGGTTACAGACAAATGAAGTTCAAAACTGTTTTTTCTATGACCAGGTTGAACTGATTCTTGTACCAGTATTTATTAGCACTAAACTGCATTATAGTTTCCTGGAATCGGGGTAACATTTGATGCTGAATGTCACGACCACATTGAATTTGACCTGACTCGTAATGTGGTAACATTTGTGGTAAAAGTCATGACAACATTGGATTTAACTTAACGTGTATTGTGGTGACATTCGATGTTAAAGGTAATGACACCATTGAATTGAACCTGAGTCGAATTGTGATTACATTTGATGGTGAAAGTCATGACGACATTGAATACAACGAGACTCGAATTGTGGTAACATTTTATGTGAAAAATCACGACGACATTGAAATTAACTTTCCACGATTCGTCGTAACATTTGATGCTGAACGTGACGATGAATTCAAATTTACTCGAATCATGACAACATTTGATGATACAAGTCATCACAATATTGAATTTAACCTGACATTAATGGTGGTAATAATTGATGGTGCAAATTATGACCAGATTGAATTGAACCTGTCTCGATTTGTGGTAATATTTAGTGCTAAAAGTCATGACTACATTGAATTTAACCTGACTTGTAACTTGATAATATTGGATTATACATGTTATGACCACATTGAATTGAACCTGACTCGAAATGTGGAGACATTTGATGCTGAATGTCACAACCACATTGGATTTATCCTGACTCAAATTGTGATAACATTTGATGCAAAAAGTTACAAACACATTTCCTTCAATCTTATACGAATTGTTCTAAAATTTGTTGGTAAATATCAAGACCACATTGAATAACATGACTCGAATTGTGATAACATTTAATACTAAAATCCCGACAACATTGAATTTAACTTGACTCGAATTGAGTTAAAATTTGATGCGGAATATCAATACCTCATTGAATTGAACCTGACTGGTATTGAGGGAACGTTTGATGCAAAAATTCCAGAATCATAGAATGTAACCTGCCTCGAATCATGGTAACATTTGATGCGAAAAGTGACAACCACATTGAATTTAATCCCAATTGAATTGTGGTAACATTTCATGCTGAAAGTTCATGACCACATTTAATTTATTCTGACTCGAATTGTGGTGACATTTGATGCTAAAAGTCACGACAACATTGAATTTACCCTGACTTGGATTGTTGTAAATTTTGATGCGAAACGCCACGACCACATTGAATTTAACATGACTTGAATTGTGGTAAAATTTGATGTGAAACGTCATGACCACAGTGAATTTAACATGACTTGAATTGTGGTAAAATTTGATGTGAAACGTCATGACCACATTGAATTTAACATGACTTGAATTTTTGTAAATTTTGATGCGAAACGTCATGACCACATTGAATTTAACATGACTTGAATTGTGTTAAAATTTGATGTGAAACGTCATGACCACATTGAATTTAACATGATTTGAATTTTTGTAAAATTTGATGCTAAAATCAAGATCACAGTTAATTTTATCTGACTCGAATTGTGTTAACATTTGTAGCTAAAAGTCATGAAAACATTGAATTTATACTGACTCGAATTGTGGTAACATTTCATTCTTAATGTCACGACCACATCCTCCTATTTCTACCCTCACTAACGCGTGGCACCGGCAGCAATCCAGAGATTACTACCTTGGAGGTCCTGTATTTTAACTTCCTACCTAATTCCACATAATCCTGTTTGAGGACCTCATCCCCACTTCTAGCTACATTGAATTTCACTTTACTAAAATTGTGACAATATTTGGTGCTAATAATCATGACTACATTGAATTTAACCAGATTCGAATCGTGTTAACATTTGATGCTGAAATTCATGAACACATTGAATTTACCCTGACTCGAATTGTGGTAACATTTGATGCTAAAAATCATGACCACATTGAATATAACCTGACTAGAATCGTGGTAATATTTGATGGTACGAGCCATGACCACTTGGAATTGAACCTGACTCGAATTGTGGTAACATTTGATGCTAAAATCAAGATCACAGTTAATTTAATCTGATTCGAACTGTGTTAAAATTTGTATCTAAAAGTCGTGACCCCATTGATTTAACCTCACAAATTGTAGGACCATTTGATGCAAGAAGTCACAACCATATTTTATTTAATATTATAAGAATAGTTTTAAAATGTGTTGCTAAAATTCATGACCACATTTAACTTAATATGATTTTCGAATTGTGGAAACATTTGCTGCTAAAAGTCATGACCACATTGAATTTAATCCAACTCGAATCATGGTAACGTATGATGATAAAAGTCATCACCGCATTGAATTTCACATGACTCTAATTGTGGTAACATTTGATGCTGAAAGGCATGAACACATAGAATTCAACCTGACTCGAATCATAGTAACATTTGATGCTGAATGTCATGACCCCAATCAATTTAACCTGACGAATTGGGGTATCATTTCGTGCTAAAAGTCATGATTACATTGAATTTAACCTGACTCGAATTGTGGAAACATTTGGTGCTAAACGTCATGCCCACATTGAATTTAACCTGACTCAAATCATGGTAACACTTGATGCTGAATGTCATGGCCCCAATAAATATAACCTGATTCGAATTGTGCAAATAGCTGGTGCTACAAGTCATGACTACATTGAATTTATCCGGACTCGAATTGTGGTAATATTAGAAACGAAAGTTCTTGACCACATTGAATTTTATCTAATTCGCATTGTGGAACATTTCATGCTGAAGGTCATGACCACATTTAATTTAATCTAACTCGAATTGTTTGTGACATTTGATGCTAATTGTAACGACCATATTGAATTTAATCTGACTCGATTTGTCATAATATTTGATGCTAAAATCAAGATCACAGTTATTTTAACCTGGCACGGAAGGTGTTAACATTTGTAGCTAAAGGTCATGAGCACATTGAATTTAACCTGACTCTAATTGCGGGAACATTTTATGCGAAAAGTAACAACCATATTTTATTTAATCTTTAAAGAATTTTTATAACATTTGTTGCTGAAATAAATGACTACATTGAATTTAACCTGACTCGAGTTGTGGTAATATTTGATGTTGAATGTCATGGCCCCATTGAATTTAAACTGACTTGAATTGTGGTAACATTTGGTGCTAAAGCCATGAATACATTAAATTTAACATGATTCAATTAGTGGTAATATTTGATGATGAAAGTTACAACCACATTGAATTTAATCTGACTCGAATAATAATAACATTTGATGCTGAATGTCATGACCCCAGTGAATTTAATCTGAGTTGAATCGTGGTAACATTTGGTGCTAAAAGTCATGATTACATTGAATTTAACCTGACTCGAATTGTGACAACATTTGTTGCTAAAAGTCATGACTACATTTAATTTAATATGACTCAAATAGTGGAAACATTTGATGCTTAAAGTCACGACCACGTTGATTTTATCCTGACTCTAATTTGATGCTAAACATCATGACCACATTCAATTTCACCCGCCCCAAATCATGGTAATATTTGATGCTGCAAGTTACAATCACATTGAATTTAACCTGACTCGGATCATGAGAACTTTTGATGATAAAAGTCATAACAACATTGAGTTTCACCTGACTCGAATCATAGTAATATTTGATGTTGAAAGGCATGACCCCAATCAATTTAACCTGATGTGAAATGGGGCAACATTTCATGCTAAAAGTCATGATTACATTGAATATAACCTGACTCGAATTGTGGAAATGTTTGGTGCTAAAAGTCATGACAACATTGAATTTATCCTGACTCGAATCATAGTAGCATTTGATGCTGAATGACATGATGCCAATGAATTTAACCTGAGTTGAATTGTTGTAACATTTGGTGCTAAAAGCGATGACTACATTGAATTTAACCTGACTAGAATTGTGACAATATTTGTTGCTAAAAGTCATGACTACATTGAATTTAACCAGACTCGAATTGAGGTAACATTTGGTACTAAAAGTCATGACCACATTGAATTTAACTTGACTCGAATCTTAGTAACATCTGATGCTGAATGTCATGACCTCAATGAATTTAATCTAACTCGAATAGTGTGAACATTTGATGGTAAATGTCATGACCACATTTAATTTAAACGGACTCGAATTGTGGTGACATTTGATGCTAAAAGACACAACCAGATTGAATTTAACCTTACTTGAATTGTGGTAACATTTGATGCGAAAGGTCATGACCACATTGAATTTAACATGACTCGAATTGTGATAACATTTGATGCTAAAATCAAGATCAGAGTTAATTTAACCTGAATCGTTTTGCGGTAGCAACTGAAGCAAAAAGTCATGACCACATTGAATTTAACATGACTCAATTTGCGTTGCAATTGATGCAAAAGGTCATTACCTCATTGAATTTAATCTTACTCGAATTGTGGAAACATTTGATGATGAATGTCACGACAACAATGAATTTATCCAAACTCCTCGCTCCTTCATCCAATAAGCCAGACTTTGTAAGGGAAGACTCAGGTAGATCTACATTTTTGAAGAAATGAATTAACATTTGGCCTGACATGGCGTTGAGATTGTCTTTACAAGAATGGATAAACAAAGCATCCTGTCGAATTATAACGGTGCTGAACATTCAACAGACACCCAGTATGAGATGTTATAAGGTGGGATGAGGTGATAAAGATTAATGCCAAGTAAACTCACTTGTCTCTTTTATGGTTCGTTGAAGAACGTGTTGTGAGCTCCTGATCCGATCAGACTACGTTTATGAGCAGGAATCGGCCCAATATTGACTACAGATCAAAGGCACCAGGTTTTTAAACTTCAAAAGCAGTGATGTTCACGGTTACAGACAAATGAAGTTCAAAACTGTTCTTTCTATGACCAGGTTGAACTGATTCTTGTACCAGTATTTAATAGCACTAAACTGCATTATAGTTTCCTGGAACCGGGGTAACATTTGATGCTGAATGTCACGACCACATTGATTTTGACCTGACTCGAAATGTGGTAACATTTGTGGTAAAATTCATGACAACATTGGATTTAACTTAAGGAGTATTGTGGTGACATTCGATGTTAAAGGTCATGACACCATTGAATTGAACCTGAGACGAATTGTGATTACATTTGATGGTGAAAGTCACGAACACATTGAATTTAACCTG
The DNA here is from genome assembly GCF_036971445.1 of Narcine bancroftii. Taxonomy (NCBI): domain Eukaryota; kingdom Metazoa; phylum Chordata; class Chondrichthyes; order Torpediniformes; family Narcinidae; genus Narcine; species Narcine bancroftii. Next base: position 81,548,449 of record NC_091476.1, on the reverse strand, counting down.
CCTCGAATTATGGTAACATTTGATGCTGAAAGTCACGACCACATTGAATTTAACCTGGGTAGAATTGTGGTAACATTTGATGTGATAAGTCAAGAATCATTGAAATTAAACTGAATCGAATCATGGTAACATGTGATGCTAAAAAGTCATGACCATATTGAATTGAACCAGACTCGAATTGTGATAACTTTTGCTGCTAAAAGTAATGACTACATTGACTTTAAACTGACTCAAATTCTGGAAACATTTGGTGCTAAAAGTCATGATCACGTTTAATTTCAACTTACTAGAACTGTGGTAACATTTGATGCTGAATATCATGACCACATTGAATTTAATCTAACTTGAATTGTGTGAACATTTGGTGGTAAATGTCATGACCACATTTAATATAAAGGAACTCGAATTGTGGTGACATTTGATGCTAAAAGACACAACCAGATTGAATTTAACCTTACTTGAATTGTGGTAACATTTGATGCGAAAGGTCATGACCACATTGAATTTAACATGACTCGAATTGTGATAACATTTGATGCTAAAATCAAGATCAGAATTAATTTAACCTGACTCGTTTTGCGGTAGCAACTGAAGCAAAAAGTCATGACCACATTGAATTTAACATGACTCGACTTGTGGTAACATTTGATGCGAAACCTCATGACCACATTGAATTTAACATGAGTCGAATTGTGATAACATTTGATGATGAATGTCACGACAACATTGAATTTATCCAAACTCCTTACTCCTTAATCCAATAAGCCAGACTTTGTAAGGGAATACTCAGGTAGATTTACATTTTTGAAGAAATGCATAAACATTTGGCCTGACATGGCGTTGAGATTTTCTTTACAAGAATGGATAAACAAAGCATCCTGCCGAATTATAACGGTGCTGAACATTCAACAGACACCCAGTATGAGATGTTATAAGGTGAGATGAGGTGATAAAGATTAATGCCAAGTAAACTCACTTGTCTCTTTTATGGTTCGTTGAAGAACGTGTTGTGAGCTCCTGATCCGATCAGACTACGTTTATGAGCAGGAATCGGCCCAATATTAACTACGGATCAAAGGCACCAGGTTTTTAAAGTTCAAAAGCAGTGACGTTCACGGTTACAGACAAATGAAGTTCAAAATTGTTTTTTCTATGACCAGGTTGAACTGATTCTTGTATCAGTATTTATTAGCACTAAACTGCATTATAGTTTCCTGGAATCGGGGTAACATTTGATGCTGAATGGCACAACCACATTGAATTTGACCTGACTCGAAATGTGGTAACATTTGTGGTAAAAGTCATGACAACATTGGATTTAACTTAACGTGTATTGTGGTGACATTCGATGTTAAAGTTAATGACACAATTGAATTGAACCTGGGTCGAATTGTGATTACATTTGATGGTGAAAGTCATGACCACATTGAATACAACGAGACTCGAATTGTGGTAACATTTTATGTGAAAAATCACGACGACATTGAAATTAACTTTCCACGATTCGTAGTAACATTTGATGCTGAACGTGACGATGAATTCAAATTTACTCGAATCATGACAACATTTGATGATACAAGTCATCACAATATTGAATTTAACCTGACATGAATGGTGGTAATAATTGATGGTGCAAGTTATGACCAGATTGAATTGAACCTGTCTCGATTTGTGGTAATATTTAGTGCTAAAAGTCATGACTACATTGAATTTCACCTGATTCTAAATGTGGAGACATTTGATGCTGAATGTCACGACCACATTGAATTTATCCTGACTCAAATTGTGGTAACATTTGATGCAAAAAGTTACAAACACATTTTCTTCAATCTTATACGAATTGTTCTAAAATTTGTTGGTAAATATCAAGACCACATTGAATAACATGACTCGAATTGTGATAACATTTAATGCTAAAATCTCGACAACATTGAATTTAACTTGACTCGAATTTGGTTAAAATTTGATGCGGAATATCAATACCTTATTGAATTGAACCTGACTGGTATTGAGGGAACGTTTGATGCAAAAATTCCAGAATCATAGAATGTAACCTGCCTCGAATCATGGTAACATTTGATGAGAAAAGTGACAACCACATTGAACTTAATCCCAATTGAATTGTGGTAACATTTCATGCTGAAAGGTCATGACCACATTTAATTTAATCTGACTCGAATTGTGGTGATATTTGATGTTAAAAGTCACGACAACATTGAATTTACCCTGACTTGATTTTTTGTAAATTTTGATGCGAAACGTCACGACCACATTGAATTTAACATGACTTGAATTGTGGTAAAATTTGATGTGAAACGTCATGACCACATTGAATTTAACATGACTTGAATTTTTGTAAAATTTGATGCTAAAATCAAGATCACAGTTAATTTTATCCGACTCGAATTGTGTTAACATTTGCAGCTAAAAGTCATGAAAACATTGAATTTATACTGATTCGAATAGTGGTAACATTTCATTCTTAATGTCACGACCACATCCTCCTATTTCTACCCTCACTAACGCGTGGCACCGGCAGCAATCCAGAGATTACTACCTTGGAGGTCCTATTTTTTAACTTCCTACCTAATTCCACATAATCCTGTTTGAGGACCTCATCCCCACTTCTAGCTACATTGAATTTCACTTGACTAAAATTGTGACAATATTTGGTGCTAATAATCATGACTACATTGAATTTAACCAGATTCGAATCGTGTTAACATTTGATGCTGAAATTCATGAACACATTGAATTTACCCTGACTCGAATTGTGGTAACATTTGATGCTAGAAATCATGACCACATTGAATATAACCTGACTAGAATCGTGGTAATATTTGATGGTACGAGCCATGACCACTTGGAATTGAACCTGACTCGAATAGTGGTAATATTTGATGCTAAAATCAAGATCACAGTTAATTTAATCTGACTCGAACTGTGTTAAAATTTGTATCTAAAAGTCGTGACCCCATTGATTTAACCTCACAAATTGTAGGACCATTTGATGCAAGAAGTCACAACCATATTTTATTTAATATTATAAGAATAGTTTTAAAATGTGTTTCTAAAATTCATGACCACATTTAATTTAATATTATTTTCGAATTGTGGAAACATTTGCTGCTAAAAGTCATGACCACATTGATTTTAATCCAACTCGAACCATGGTAACGTATGATGATAAAAGTCATCACCACATTGAATTTCACATGACTCTAATTGTGGTAACATTTGATGCTGAAAAGTATGAACACATGGAATTCAACCTGACTCGAATCATAGTAACATTTGATGCTGAATGTCATGACCCCAATCAATTTAAACTGACGAATTGGGGTATAATTTCGTGCTAAAAGTCATGATTACATTGAATTTAACCTGACTCGAATTGTGGAAACATTTGGTGCTAAACGTCATGCCCACATTGAATTTAACCTGACTCAAATCATGGTAACACTTGATGCTGAATGTCATGGCCCCAATAAATTTAACCGGACTCGAATTGTGGTAATATTAGAAACTAAATTTCTTGACCACATTGAATTTTATCTAATTCGCATTGTGGGACATTTCATGCTGAAGGTCATGACCACATTTAATTTAATCTAACTCGAATTGTTTGTGACATTTGATGCTAATTGTAACGACCACATTGAATTTAATCTGACTCGATTTGTCATAATATTTGATGCTAAAATCAAGATCACAGTTATTTTAACCTGGCACGGAAGGTGTTAACATTTGTAGCTAAAAATCATGAGCACATTGAATTTAACCTGACTCTAATTGCGGGAACATTTTATGTGAAAAGTAAAAACCATATTTTATTTAATATTAAAAGAATTTCTTTTAACATTTGTTGCTAAAATAAATGAATACATTGAATTTAACATGACTCAAATAGTGGAAACTTTTGATGCTTAAAGTTACGACCACGTTGATTTTATCCTGACTCTAATTTGATGCTAAACATCATGACCACATTCAATTTCACCCACCACAAATCGTGGTAATATTTGATGCTGCAAGTTACAATCACATTGAATTTAACCTGACTCGGATCATGAGACGTTTTGATGATAAAAGTCATCACAACATTGAATTTCACCTGACTCGAATCATAGTAATATTTGATGTTGAAAGGCATGACCCCTATCAATTTAACCTGATGTGAAATGGGGCAACATTTGATGCTAAAAGCCATGACTACATTGAATTTAACCTGTCTCGAATTGTGAGAATATTTGTTGCTAAAAGTCATGACTACATTGAATTTAACCAGACTCGAATAGTGGTAACATTTGGTGCTAAAAGTCATGACCACGTTGAATTTAACTTTACTCGAATCGTAGTAACATCTGATGCTGAATGTCATGACCTCAATGAATTTAACCTGAGTTGAATCGTGATAACGTTTGGTGCTAATATTCATGACTACATTCAATTTAACCTGACTCAAATTGTGACAATATTTGGTGCTAATAATCATATAACCATATAACGATATAACCATATAACCACTTACAGCACAGAACAGGCCAGTTCGGCCCTACTAGTCCATGCTGTAACAAATCCCCACACTCCTAGTCCCACTGACCAGCAACCAGTCCATTCCCATCCAGTCCTCTCCTATCCATGTAACTATCCAGTCTTTAAATGTAACCAACAATCCCGCCTCAACCACGTCTATCGGAAGCTCATTCCACATTACCACCACACTTTGCATAAAGAAATTTTCCCTCATATTCCCCTTATAATTTTCCCCCTTCAATGTTAAACCATGCCCTCTAGTTTGAATCTCCCCCACTCTTAATTGAAAAAGCCTATCCACGTTTACTCTGTCTGTCCTTTTTAAAATCTTAAACACCTCTATCAAGTCCCCTCTCAATTTTCCATGCTCCAGAGAAAAAAGCTCCAGTCCGCACAACCTTTCCCTGTAACTCAAACCTTGAAATCCTGTCAACGTTCTCGTGAACCTTCTCTTCACTCTCTCTATTTTGTTTATATCTTTCCTATAATTTGGTGACCAAAACTTTACCCAGTACTCCAAATTTGGCCTCACCAATGCCTTGTACAATTTCATCATAACCTCCCTACTCTTGAATTCAATACTCCGATTTATGAAGGCCAACATTCCAAATGCCTTCTTGACCACACCATCTACCTGAGTATCAGCCTTGAGGTACTATTTACCACAACTCCTAAATCCTTTTGTTGCTCTGCACATCTCAATAGCCTACCATTTAATGCATATGACCTATTTAGATTTGCCTTTCCAAAATGTAACACCTCACACTTATCTGTATAATATTACATCACCCATTTCTCAGCCCACACCTCCAGCCTTCCTAAATCACCTTCTAATCTACGGTAATCTTCCTCACTGTCAACAACACCACCAATCTTTGTATCATCCGCAAACTTGCTTATCCAATTCTCCACCCCTACTTCCAGATCGTTCATATATATAACAAACAATAGTAGACCGAGGACCGATCCCTGAGGATTTTCACTAGTCACCGGCCTCCAACTGGACAAACAATTTTCTACCACTACTCTCTGACACCTCCCATCCAACCATTGCTGAATCCATTTCACAACCTCCTCATTTATACCTAATGCCTCCACCTTTTTTCCTAACCTCCTGTGGGGAACTTTGTCAAAAGCTTTACTAAAGTCTAAATAGACAACATCCACAGCTTTCCCTTCATCAACATTTTTTGTAACCCCCTCGAAAAACTCAATCAGGTTTGTCAAGCATGATCTACCCCTAACAAAACCATGCTGATTACTCCCTATCAATCCCTGTACCTCTAAATAATTGTAAATACCATCCCTCAGAACACTTTCCATCAACTTTCCCACCACAGACGTCAGGCTCACGGGCCTATAATTCCCGAGTTTACATTTATACCCTTACCTAAACAGTGGAAACACATGTGCCACCCTCCAATCCTTTGACACTACCCCCGTGGCCAGTGACATTCTAAATATCTCTGTTAATGACCCCACTATCTATCCACTAGCCTCCCTGAGTGTCCTTGGGAATATTTTGTCCAGTCCCAGAGATTTATCCATCTTTATCTTTTTCAACACAGCCATCACTACCTCCTCGGTTATCCTTATATGCTTCATTACCTCCCTACTATTTTTCTTTACCACAACTGGTTCAATATGTTTTCCCCTAGTGAATACCGAGGCAAAGAAATCATTCAAAATTTCCTACATTTCCTCTGACTTCTCACTCAGCCTACCCTCACTATCTACAAGGGTTCCAATTTTATCCCTCACTAATCTTTTACTTTTAATGTACTTATAGAAACCCTTTGTATTTATTTTTACACTCTCTGCCAAAGCCTCTTCGTGACTTTTTTTGGCCTTTCTAATTTCTTTCTTATGATTCCTTCTACACCCCTTGTAATCCTCCTTCAAATTGTCAGCTCTCTGTTCTTTATACCTATTGTACACCTCCCTTTTTCTCCTAACCAAATTTCCAATATTCCTCGAAAACCAAGCCTCCCTATGACTTCCAGCCTTTCCTTTGATCCTTACTGGGACATAACTACTCTGTACCCTCAAAATTTCGTTTTTGAATATCCTCCATTTCTCATTTACACCCTCACCTGAAAATATCCTGTCCCACTCAATACTCCCCAAATCCCCTCTTATTTCTTCGAAATTTGCTCTTCTCCAATCCAGAACCTCAACTTTAGGCCCCTCCTTGCTCCTCCCTAAAACTACCTTAAAACTAACAGAATTATGATCACTAGACCCAATTGGATCTCCAACATTAATGTCTGATACCTGACGTAGCTCGTTCCCTAACAGGAGATCCAGTATTACACTGTCTCGAGTCAGTTCTTCTACTAATTGATTCAGAAAACAATCTTGAACACAGTTAACGAACTCTAGCCCATCCAGCCCTCTAACTGTATGGGTATCCCAATCAACGTGAGGGAAGTTAAAATCTCCAATGATCACTACCTTATGATTCTCACACATATACGTTATCTCTCTACACATTTGTTCCTCTAATTTTCTTGACTCATTTGGTGGTCTGTAATACACCCCTATTAGCACCCTCATGTCTCCTTCACCCCTCAGTTCCACCCAAACAGCCTCACTGGACGATCCCTCTAGACCATCTTGCCACCTCACGGCAGTAATGTCCTCCTTAACAAGCAGAGCAACTCCTCTCCCTTTTTTACCCCCTGATATATCACATCTAAAACAAATGTATCCTGGAACGTTAAGTTTCCAGTCCTGCCCCTCTTGTAGCCAGGTCTCACTAATTGCCACAATATCGTGACCCCAAGTATCTGTCCATGCTCTAAGCTCATCTACCTTGTCCACTGTGCTTCTTGAATTAAAATATATGCAATTCCGAGAATGACCCTCACATACATTCTCTTTTCTACCTTCTACCCTAAACTCCATCCTATCTTTCTTATCGTTTTTATTCTTATCTAGGTGGCCATGCTCCCTTGACTCTGTTCCCCACCCCCCTGCCAAACTAGTTTAAACCTTCCCCCACAGCTCTAGCAAATATCCTTGCCAGCACATTGGTCCCCCTCCAGTTCAAGTGGAGTCTGGATCCCAATAATCCAGAAATCTTATCCCTTGCCCCCTGCACCATCTCTTTAGCCACGCATTCATCCCTCCACATCCTTCTATTTCTACCTTCACTAGCGCGTGACACTGGCAGCAATCCAGAGATTACTTCCTTGGAGCTGCTGTTTTTTTTAACTTCCTACCTAATTCCACATAATCCTGTTTCAGGAAATCATCCCCACTTCTAGCTACATTGAATTTAACCTGACTAAAATTGTGACAATATTTGGTGCTAATAATCATGACTACATTGAATTTAGCCAGATTCGAATTGTGGAAACATTGGTGCTGAAAGTCATGGCCCCAATGAATTTAAACTGACTCCAATCATAGTAACATTTGATGCTGAATATAATGGCCCCATCGAATTTAAACTGACTTGAATTGTGGTAACATTTGGTGCTAAAATTCATGACTACATTGAATTTAACATGACACAAATAGTGGAAATAGTTGATGCTTAACGTCACGACCACATTGAATTTATCCTGACTCAAATTTGATGCAAAACATCATGCCCACATTCAATTTCACCCGCCTCAAATCGTGGTAATATTTGATGCTGAATGTTAGAACCACATTGAATTTAACCTGACTCGAATCATGAGAGCATTTGATGATAAAAGTCATCACAACATTGAATTTCACATGACTATAATCGTGGTAACATTTGATGCTGAATGTCATGACCCCAATGAATTTAAGTTGACTTGATTTGGCGTAACATTTCGTGCTAAAAGTCATGACTACATTGAATGTAACCTGACTCGAATTGTGGAAAGATTTGATGCTGAAAGTTACGACCACAATGAATTTAAATTTACTTGAATCATGACAACATTTGATGATACAAGTCATCACAATATTGAATTTAACCTGATATGAATGGTGGTAATAATTGATGGTGCAAGTTATGACAAGATTGAGTTGAACCTGTCTCGATTTGTGGTAACATTTAGTGCTAAAAGTCATGACTACATTGAATTTAACCTGACTTTTAACTTGATAATATTTGATTATACATGTTATGACCACATTGAATTGAACCTGACTCGAAATGTGAAGACATTTGATGCTGAATGTCACGTCCACATTGAATTTATCCTGACTCAAATTGTGATAACATTTGATGCAAAAAGTTACTAACACATTTTCTTCAATCTTATACGAATTGTTCTAAACTTTGTTGGTAAATATCAAGACCACATTGAATAACATGACTCGAATTGTGATAACATTTAATGCTAAACTCCCGATATCATTGAATTTAACTTGACTCGAATTGAGTTAAAATTTGACGCGGAATGTCAATACCTCATTGAATTGAACCTGACTGGTATTGAGGGAACATTTGATGCAAAAAGTCCAGAATCATAGTATGTAACCTACCTCGAATCATGGTAACATTTGATGCTGAAATTCATGACCACATTGAATTTAACCTGACACGATTATTTCTAACATTTAATGCTAAAAGTGACGACCACATTAAATTTAACCTGACTCGAATTGTGGTAACATTTAATGCTAAACTCCCGACATCATAGAATTTAACTTGACTCGAATTGAGTTAAAATTTGATGCGGAATGTCAATACCTCATTGAATTGAACCTGACTGGTATTGAGGGAACATTTGATGCAAAAAGTCCAGAATCATAGTATGTAACCTACCTCGAATCATGGTAACATTTGATGCTGAAATTCATGACCACATTGAATTTACCCTGACTCGAATTGTGGTAACATTTGATGCTAAAAATCATGACCACATTGAATATAACCTGGCTCGAATCGTGGTAATATTTGATGGTACGAGCCATGACCACTTGGAATTGAACATGACTCGATTGTAGTAACATTTGATGCTAAAATCAAGATCACAGTTAATTTAATCTGACTCGAACTGTGTTAAAATTTGTATCTAAAAGTCGTGACCCCATTGTATTTAACCTCACAAATTGTAGGACCATTTGATGTGAGAAGTCACAACCATATTTTATTTAATATTATAAGAACTGTTTTAAAATGTGTTGATAAATTCATGACCACATTTAATTGAATATGATTTTCGAACTGTGTTAACATTTGCTGCTAAAATTCATGACCACATTGAATTGAATCTAACTCGAATTGTGGGAACATTTCATGCTGAAAGGCCATGATCACATTTAATTTAACCTGATTCGAATTGTGGTAATATTTGATAATAAAATTCATGAAAACATTGAATTTATCCTGACTCTAATTGTGGGAACATTTCATTTTTAATGTCATGACCACATTGAATTTAAACTTACTCGAATTGTGGTAACATTTGATGCTGAATGTCACGACCACATTGAATTTAACCTGACTCGAATTGTGGAATGATTTGATGCTGAAAGTTATGGCCACAATTAATTTAAATTTACTCGAATCATGACAACATTTGATGATACAAATTATCACAATCTTGAATTTAACCGGACACGAATGGTGATAATAATTGATGGTACAAGTTATGACCAGAATGAATTGTACCTGACTCGAAGTTTGGTAACATTTGATGTTAAACGTGACAACCACATTGAATTTAATATTTCTCGGATTGTGGGAACATTTCATGCTGAAAGGTCATGACCAAATTTAATTTAATTTGACTCGTAATGTGGTGATATTTGATGCTAAAAGTCACGACAATATTGAATTTAACCTGACTCGAATTGTGGTAACATTTGATGCGAAAATTCATGACCAATTTGAATTTAACATGAATTGAATTTTGCTAACATTTGATGCTAAAATGAAGACCACATTTAATTTCATCTGACTCGAATTGTGTTAACAGTTGTAGCTAAAAGTCTTGACTTCATTGAATCTAACGAGAATCAAATTGCGATAACATTTGATGCAGGAAGTCACAACCATATTTAATTTAATCTTATAAGAATTGTTTTATCATTTTTTAACATTTAACCTGACTCCAATTGTTTTAACATTTGATGCTAAAATTAATGTCCACGTTGAATTTATCATGACTTAAATTTTGGTAAAAATTGATGGTAAAATCAAGATCACAGTTAATTTATTCTGACTCGAATTGTGTTAACATTTGTAGCTAAAGTTCATGACTACATTGAATTTAGGACGACTCGAATTGTGGTAACATTTGATGATACAAATCATGACCATATTAAATATAACCTGACTCGAATTGTGGAAACATTTGTTGCTGAAAGTTACGACCACAATGAATTTAAATCTACTCGAATCATGACAATATTTGAGGATACAAGTCATCACAATAATGAATTCAACCTGACTCGAATTGTGGCAACATTTGCTGCTAAACGTTATGACTACATTTAATTTAACCTGACTGGTAACTTGGTAATATTTGATTACACATGCTATGACCACATCGAATTGAACCTGACTCAAAATGTGGTGACATTTCTTGCTAAATGTTGAATTTAATCTCCATCGAATTGTGGTTCCATTTGATTCGAAAGTGCATGACCACATTAAATTTAATATTTATCGAATCGTGGGATAATTTCATGCTGAAAGGTCATGACGACATTTAATTTAATCTGTCTGGTATTGTGATGATATTTGATGCTAAATGTCACGACAATATTTAATTTAACCTGACTCCAATTGTTGTAACATTTGATGCTAAAATTAATGACCACGTTGAATTTATCATGACTTAAATTTTGGTAAAAATTGATGGTAAAATCAAGATCACAGTTAATTTATTCTGACTCGAATTGTGTTAACATTTGTAGCTAAAAGTCATGACTATATTGAATTTGGTATGACTCGATTTGTGGTAACATTTGCTGCTAAAAGTTAAGACTACAATGAAATTAACCTGACTGAAAACTTGGTAATATTTGATTATACATGTTATGACCACATTGAATTGAACCTGACTCGAAATGTGGTGACATTTGATGATAAAAGTCACGACCACATTGAATTTAACCTGATTCAAATTGTGATAACATTTGATGCAAAAAGTCACAAATACATTTTATTCAATCTTATAAGATTTATTTTAACATTTTTAGTTAAAAGACATGACTACCTCGAATTTAGGATGACTAGAATTGTGGTAACATTTGATGCTGAATGTCATGACCACATTGAATTTAACCTGAAACGAATATTTCTAACATTTAATGCTAATAGAGATTACCCCATTGAATTTAACCTGATTCGAATTGTAGTAACATTTGATGCTGAATCTCACCACCACATTTAAGTTAATCTGACTCAAATTGTGGTAACATTTGATGCGAAAAGTCATGAACACAGTTAATATATTCTGATTAGAATTGTGTTAACATTTGTAGCTAAAAGGCATGAGCAAATTGAATTTAACCTGACTCAAATTGTGGGAATATTTGATGCAAAAAGTCACAACCACATTTTATTTAATCTTATAAGAATTGTTTTAAAATTTGTTGCTAAATGTCCTGACCACGATGAATTTAACATGACTCGAATTGTGGTAACATTAAATGCTGAAGGTCACGACCACATTGAATTGATCCTGACATGAAAATATCAAACATTTAATGCTAAATGTCCTGACCACATTGAATTTAACTTTACTCGAATTGCGTCAACATCTGATGCGGAATGTCAATACCTCATTGAATTGAACCTGACTGGTATTGAGGTAACATTTGAATTTAACTTTATTCGAATTGTGTTAACATCTGATGCGGAATGTCAATACCTCATTGAATTGAACCTGACTGGTATTGAGGTAACATTTGATGCGAAAAGTCAAGCATCATAGAATTTAACCTGACTCAAATCATGGTAACATTTGATGCGAAAAGTGACGACCACATTGAATTTAATCTGAATCGAATTGTGGTAACATTTGATTCGAAAGCGCATGACCACATTGAATTTAAAATTTCTCGAATTGTGGGAATATTTAATGCTGAAAGGTCACGACCACATTTAATTTAATCCGACTCGGAATTGTGGTGATATTTGGTGCTAAAAGTCACGACAACATTTAATTTAACCTGACACGAATATTTCTAACATTTAATGCCAATAGTGATTTCCACATTGAATTTAACCTGACTCGAATTGTAGTAACATTTGATGCTGAATCTCACCACCACATTGAAGTTAACCTGATTCAAATTGTGGTAACATTTGATGCTGAATGTCACGACCACATTGAATTGAACCTGACAAGAATATTTCAAACAATTAATGCTAAAAGTCACGAGCACATTGAAATTAACCTTATCGAATTGTGGCTATATTTAATGCTAAAATCCCGACCACATTGAATTTAACTTGACTCGAATTGTGTTAAGATCTGATGCGGAATGTCAATACCTCATTGAATTGAACCTGACCTGTATTGAGGTTACATTTGATGTGAAAAGTCAAGCATCATAGAATTTAACCTGAGTCGAATCATGGTAACATTTGATGTGAAAAGTGACGACCACATTGAATTTAATCTGAATCGAATTGTGGTAACATTTGATTAGAAAGCGCATGACCACATTGAATTCAATATTTCTCGAATTGTGGGAATATTTCTTGCTGAAAGGTCATGGCCACATTTAATTTAATCCGACTCGAATTGTGGTGATATTTGATGCTAAAAGTCACGACAACATTGAATTTAACCAGACTCGAGATGTGATAACATTTGATGCGAAACGTCATGACCACATTGAATTGAACCTGACAAGAATATTTCAAACAATTAATGCTAAAAGTCACGAGCACATTGAAATTAACCTTATCGAATTGTGGCTATATTTAATGCTAAAATCCCGACCACATTGAATTTAACTTGACTCGAATTGTGTTAAGATCTGATGCGGAATGTCAATACCTCATTGAATTGAACCTGACCTGTATTGAGGTTACATTTGATGTGAAAAGTCAAGCATCATAGAATTTAACCTGAGTCGAATCATGGTAACATTTGATGTGAAAAGTGACGACCACATTGAATTTAATCTGAATCGAATTGTGGTAACATTTGATTAGAAAGCGCATGACCACATTGAATTCAATATTTCTCGAATTGTGGGAATATTTCTTGCTGAAAGGTCATGGCCACATTTAATTTAATCCGACTCGAATTGTGGTGATATTTGATGCTAAAAGTCACGACAACATTGAATATAACCTGATTCGAGATGTGATAACATTTGATGCGAAACGTCATGACCACATTGAATTGAACATGACTTGAATTTTGGTAAAATTTGAAGCTAAAATCAAGATCACAATTAATTTAATCTGACTCGAATTGTGTTACCATTTGTAGCTAAAAGTAATGAAAACATTGAATTGAACCATAATCGAATTGTGATAACATTTGATGTGGGAAGTCACAACCATATTTTATTTAACCTTATAAGTATTGTTTTAACATTTTTAGCTAAAAGACATGACTACATTAAATTTAGGATAACTCGAATTGTGGTAAAATTTGATGCTAAAAGTCATGACCACATTGAATATAACCTGACTCGAATTGTAGTAAAATTTGATGCTGAATGTAACCACCACATTGAATTTAACCTGACTCAAATTGTGATAACATTTGATGCGAAAAGTGACGACCACATTGAATTTAATCTGAATCAAATTGTGGTAACATTTGATTCTAAAGCACATGACCGCATTGAATTTAATATTTCTCGAATTGTGGAAATATTTCAAGCTGAAAGGTCATGACAACATTTAATTTAACCTGACTCGAATATTTATAAAAGTTAATGATAATAGTGATGACCATATTGAATTTAACCTGACTCGAATTGTAGTAACATTTGATGCTGAATCTCACCACCACATTGAAGTTAACCTGACTCAAATTGTGGTAACATTTGATGCGAAAAGTCATGAACACTGTTAATATATTCTGACTAGAAATGTGTTAACATTTTTAACTAAAAGGCATGAGCAAATTGAATTTAACCTGACTCAAATTGTGGGAATATTTGATGCAAAAAGACACAACCACATTTTATTTAATCTTATAAGAATTGTTTTAAAATTTGTTGCTAAATGTCCTGACCTCGTTGAATTTAACATGACTCGAATTGTGGTAACATTTGATGCTGAAGGTCACGACCACATTGAATTGAACCTGACATGAAAATTTCAAACATTTAATGCTAAATGTCCTGACCACATTGAATTTAACTTTACTCGAATTGTGTTAACATCTGATGCAGAATGTCAATACCTCATTGAATTGAACCTGACTGGTATTGCGGTAACATTTGATGCGAAAATTCAAGCATCATAGAATTTAACCTGACTCAAATCATGGTAAGATTTGATGCGAAAAGTGACGACCACATTGAATTTAATCTGAATCGAATTGTGGTAACATTTGATTCCAAGCGCATGACCACATTGAATTTAAAATTTCTCGAATTCTGGGAATATTTAATGCTGAAAGGTCATGTCCACATTTAATTTAATCCGACTCGAATTGTGGTGATATTTGGTGCTAAAAGTCACGACAACATTTAATTTAACCTGACACGAATATTTCTAACATTTAATGCCAATAGTGATTTCCACATTGAATTTAACCTGACTCGAATTGTAGTAACATTTGATGCTGAATCTCACCACCACATTGAAGTTAACCTGATTCAAATTGTGGTAACATTTGATGCTGAATGTCACGACCACATTGAATTGAACCTGACAAGAATATTTCAAACAATTAATGCTAAAAGTCACGAGCACATTGAAATTAACCTTATCGAATTGTGGCTATATTTAATGCTAAAATCCCGACCACATTGAATTTAACTTGACTCGAATTGTGTTAAGATCTGATGCGGAATGTCAATACCTCATTGAATTGAACCTGACCTGTATTGAGGTTACATTTGATGTGAAAAGTCAAGCATCATAGAATTTAACCTGAGTCGAATCATGGTAACATTTGATGTGAAAAGTGACGACCACATTGAATTTAATCTGAATCGAATTGTGGTAACATTTGATTAGAAAGCGCATGACCACATTGAATTCAATATTTCTCGAATTGTGGGAATATTTCTTGCTGAAAGGTCATGGCCACATTTAATTTAATCCGGCTCGAATTGTGTGATATTTAATGCTAAAAGTCACGACAACATTGAATTTAACCTGACTCGAATTGTGGTAGCATTTGATGCGAAACCTCATGACCACATTGAATTGAACATGACATGAATTTTGGTAAAATTTGAAGCTAAAATCAAGATCACATTTAATTTAATCTGACTCAAATTGTGTTACCATTTGTAGCTAAATGTCATGAAAACATTGAATTTAACCATAATCGAATTGTGATAACATTTGATGTGGGAAGTCACAACCATATTTTATTTAATCTTAAAAGTATTGTTTTAACATTTTTATCTAAAAGACATGACTACATTGAATTTAGGATGACTCAAATTGTGGTAACATTTAATGCTAAAAATCACGAGCATATTGAATATATCTTGCCTTGAAATGTAGTAAAATTTGATGCTGAAAGTCACCACCACATTGAATTAAACCTGACTCAAATTGTCGTAACATTTGATGCGAAAAGTGACGATCACATTGAATTTAATCTGAATCGAATTGGGGTAACATTTGATTCGAAAGTACATGACCACATTGAATTTAATATTTCTCGAATTGTGGGAATATTTCATGCTGAAAGGTCATGACCACATTTAATTTAATCCGACTCGAATTGTGGTGATATTTGATGCTAAAAGTCACGACAACATTGAATTTAACCTGACTCGAATTATGGTAACATTTGATGTAAACTTCATGATCACATTGAATTGAACATGACTTGAATTTTGATAAAATTTGATGATAAAATCAAGATCACAGTTAATTTAATCTGACTCGAATTGTGTTACCATTTGTACCTTAAATTAATGAAAACATTGAATTTAACCATAATCGAATTGTGATAACATTTGATGCAGGAAGTCACAACTATATTTTATTTTTATCTTATAAGTATTGTTTTAACATTTTTAGCGAAAATACATGACTATATTGAATTTAGGATGACTCCAATTGTGGTAACATTTGATGCTGAATGTAACCACCACATTGAATTTAACCTGACTCGAATTGTGGTAACATTTGATACGAAAAGTCATGAACACAGTTAATATATTCTGACTCGAATTGTGTTAACATTTGTAGCTAAAAGTCATGACCAAATTGAAGTTAACGTGACTCAAATTGTGGGAACTCTTTATGCAACAATTCACAACCACATTTTATTTAATCTAATAAGAATTGTTTTAAAATTTGTTGCTGAATGTCATGACCACGATGAATTTAACATGACTCGAACTGTGGTAACATTTGATGCTGAAAGTTACGACCACAATGAATTCAAATTTACTCGAATCATGACAACATTGGATGGTACAAGTCATCACAATTTTGAATTTAACCTGACTCGAATAGTGGTAATAATTGATGGTACAAGTTATGACCAGTTTGAATTGAACCTGACTCGAATTGTGGTAACATTTGCTGCCAAAGGTCATGACTATATTGAATTTAACCTGACTGGTAACTTGGTAATATTTGATTATACATGTTATGACCACATGGAATTGAGCCTGACTCAAAATGTGGTGAGATTTCATTCTTAATGTAACGACCACATTGAACTTAAGCTTACTGGAATCGGGGTAAAATTTGATGCTGAAAGTCATGACCTCATTGAATTTAACTCGACTCGAATTATGGCAACATTTTAATGCTATAGGTCGCGACCACATTGAACTTAAGCTGACTCGATTTGTGGTAACATTTGATGGCAAAGTTCATAACTTGATTGAATATAACCTGATTCGAATTGTGGTAATATTTGATACTATAAGTCATGAAAATATTGAATTTAACCTGACTCGAATTGTGGTAACATTTCATACTGAATGTCATGACCTCATTGAATTTAACCTGACTTGAATTGTGGTAACATTTTATGGTAAATTTCATGATCCCATTGAATTTAATCTTATGCGAATTATGGTAAAATTTGACACGAAAAGCCATGACCAGATTGAATTTAACCTGACTCGAATTGTGGTAAAAATTTGTAGCTAAGATTCATGACCACATTCAATTTAACCCGCTTCAAATCGTGGTAACATTTGATGCTGAAGTTCACGACAACACTGAATTTAATCTGACTCGAATCATGTTAACATTTGATACTATAATTCATGACCACATTCAATTTAACCCGCCTCAAATCGTGGTAACATTTGGTGGTACAATTCACGACCACATTGAATTTAATCTAACTCGAATTGTGGGAACATTTGATGCGAAAAGTCATGACCAGATTGAATTAATCTGACTCGAATTGTGGTAACATTGTATTCTGTATGTCACGAGCACATTAAATTTAACCTGAGTAGAACTGTGGTAACATTTCATTCTGAATGTCACGACAACATTGAATTTAAATTGACTCGAATAATTGTAACATTTTATGCCATGAGCCCATTGAATCTAACCTGACTCGAATTATGGTAACATTTCGTGGCGAAACGTCATTACAACATTGAATTGAACCTGTTTAGAATTGTGGTTAGATTTGATACTTAAAGTCATGACAACATTGAATTTAACCTGACTCGAAATGTGGAAACATTTGGGGATAAAAGTCATGACCATATTGAATTTAACCTCACTCGAATCTTGGAAATATTTGATGCCGAAAGCCACGAGCACATTCAATTTAACTGAACTCATCGCTCATTAATTGAATAAGCCAAGCTTTGCAGGGGAAGCCTCAGGTCGATTTAATTTGTTGACGAAACCCATAAGCATTTGGCTTGACGTGGTATGGAGATTTTCTTTCCAAGCATGGATAAACGAAGTGTCTGTCGAATTAAAACGGTGCTCAACATTCAGGAGACGCCAGATATGAGATGTTATAAGGTGGGTGTAGGTGGTAACGAGGAATTCCAAGTAAAGTATCTCGTC
Organism: Narcine bancroftii; assembly: GCF_036971445.1. Taxonomy (NCBI): domain Eukaryota; kingdom Metazoa; phylum Chordata; class Chondrichthyes; order Torpediniformes; family Narcinidae; genus Narcine; species Narcine bancroftii. The sequence goes on along the minus strand of NC_091476.1, from coordinate 81,529,815 downwards.
CCTTTTATGGTTCATCGAAGAACGATGTGCGAGCACGCGGTCCTCTCGGAATAGACTTACGTGCAGGGATCGGCCCAATATTGACTACGGATGAAAAGCAACAGATTTTTAATCTTCACAAACAGCGAAATTCACGGTTACAGTCAAATTAAGTCCAAAAATGGGTTTTATTTATGACCAGGTTGAACTGTTTCTTCTACCACTATTTACTAGCACTGAACTGCATTACGGCTTCCTGGAATCGGGATAACATTTGATGCTGAAAGTCACGATCACATTGAATTTGACCTGACTTGAATTGTGGTAACATTTGTAGCTAATACTCATGACAACACTCATCACAACCTGACTCGATTTCTTTAACATTTGACGCTGAAAGTCATGACAACATTGAATTCAACCCGACTCGAATCGTGGAAACATTTGACGAACGTTGCGACCGCATTGGAATCCATCTTTGCGGTGGATGAAGGCAGGAAAAGCGGAGGAGGGGTGGGAGAGGCGGTGGCGGGAATCTTTCTACCCCAGAGGACGTCCTCGGGGCGCCAGGCGATCCAGCAGGCTAGCAGAGCTAGGAGGCAGAGTGCGCCCGCCGGGGATGGGGAGCCCGCGCCGTTGCCCGCCCCGCGTTCGACCCTGACATGGACGGGGCTCCGGTGTCCCACGCCGCGGAGATGGACGGCGGCCGCCCCCTCCTGCCGGCAGTACTGGGTGATGTTTGTTATAGATAGAGAATTTAAGTTAAAAAGGGCTTAAGTTAAAATGTGATGATTAATCATAAAAGGGGAAGCCAGAATAGACAGGGAGCTTACCATAAAAGTTCAGCTAGACAATGTTATAACAAACAGAGATTTTCATGGTCACAGAGATACATGTAGGAGCCAAAGATTGATAAAAAGAGTGAGAAACAGAATTTAGTGTGTGTAGAGTTCGTAGTGTACGTGACAAACATGATAATTACAAATGCAAGTGTACTTAGGATGATTTTGCAAAAACTAACCAATTAAAACAGTGTTAAAAAGAAGGGGAAGGACAAACAAAAAAAAAGGTATTAAAATCAATGCACTGTATGTATCGGGGCTTGACTTGGCGAGAAGCCAGTTGAGTCCAACTCTGCAGACTTGTAAATAAAGCTTGTCGTGTCATCAATTTTAAAGAGACTCATGTGTGAGAATTTGTACTTCTGACAATTGGGGGCTCGTCCGGGATCTACACTCCAGCCGTGGGAGGAGGCGAAAAAGAGGGACATCGGAGGTGGTGCACCCCGCTGAGTTCAGCGGCTCCTAGTCCTTGCTCGTCGCCTCGGGCGGCTTGAGTGAGTGGTATCCGGACAAGGTGACATGACAAGATGAAAAAGAGACGGGTGACGGTTCAATCCCCAGGAAGACACTGATAAGTGACGACTTACGATTGTGGTGTGGGGATTGACGGATGAGACCACCCAGGTAACCGTCATGACGGGATAAAAAACTATAAAACGATAAATCAGGTGTAGAGCCTTTGTCGTGGCGTGAGGACCCTGTCATGGGACCCTAGAATAGACCCCAGGGAAACCTCGGCGGGAACCGGCGGAGGGATAGTACCTCCGACGAGGCGTCCGAGAAGAAAGGGAGTAGGGTCCCGAACGGGAGGGTCCTCAGCAACGATAAACGGATCTAGGTGGGAAAAATGGGAGGATCAAAATCTAAGGGCTCGTCTGAAAGATCAGGACATTTCACGGGAGTTCCCATTGACAGCACTTTGGGGAGAATGTTTGAAAATTGGGATAGTAAACGATATCGAGACAAAAACAAGAAAAAGATGGTTGAATATTGTCTTCTTTGGTCGAAACAGCCTATCAAAGGTTCCTCGGTCTGGTGGCCGAAATTTGGATCTGATGAGGATTGGGTTAGACAAGCATTAAACATATATGTAAATTCGAGACAAAAGGTGAATCAAGAAGAGTCAGCATATGCATTTTGTTGGGTTCCCTGGCCAGGATCCTTAACAAAATGTTTTAAATTGAGGGTAGCGGGAGAAAAGAAGTGGGAACCTCTGGACAACCTCCCCCCTCCTTATGTTCCCCCGGTGCCCACAGCGCCCGAGGGAAGCTCGCTGCTAGAGGGGAAAGGTGATGAATCTGATTGCCCCGGAAGGGGCCGGGAACAAAGGGATGAATTAAGGGAGTCGGACCCTAATCTACCACCGGTAAACTGACCCTAGACCAGATCCCAGACTTGTCCAGGACCATCGAAGTCTTCAGTAAGCCTAAATCCCCTGAGGGAAGTTCCTATGGGAGGACTGGGAGGGGGAACGGGATATGTAAACGTTCCCCTAACTAGTACGGAGGTGCGGGGATTTAAGAAGGAAATGAAAAATCTATTGGAAGATCCCATGGGACTGGCCGAACAGTTCGACCAGTTCCTGGGACCAAACACATATACCTGGGAAGAGATGCACGCAATAATGGGAACATTATTCTCACCCCAGGAGAGGCAAATGATTCGACAGGCTGCCCTCCTCATGTGGGAACGTGAACAACCTGGGGACCCCAGACCCCATGAACAAAAATATCCCTTGAATGAACCCAGGTGGGACAAACGAACACCCGAGGGATTGGCAAGTATGAGACAATATAGAGAGTGGACGATTAAAGGGATACGGGAGGCTGTGCCAAAGGGTCACAATTTCACCAAGGCATTTGGGAACCACCAGGGGAAAGATGAGTCCCCTACTGATTTCTTGGAGAGGGTGAGAAAGAATGTCCAACAGTATGCGGGTGTGGACCCTAGTACATCAATGGGTGAACAGCTTATTCGAATTGAATTTGTTTCCAAATCGTGGCAGGACATTAGAAAGAAACTAGAAAAGGAGGAGGGCTGGAATGAAAAACCCCTGAGCGACCTGTTGAAAAAGGCGCAAAGAGTATATGTGCAGAGGGAAGAGGAAGGTCAAAAGAGGGCAGCGAAGATTATGCTACAGACTATCCGACAGATAAATGCCGAGTCCAGAGGGGAAAGGAAACAAAACCTTCCTCTAAGCAACCCAAGATATCCAAGAGAGGGGAGACCCCGGAGACCCGTTAAGTGCTATTACTGCAACGAGGAAGGACACTTCAAGAGGGAATGTCCCCAATATAAGAGGGAAGTGCGTACCCTCGAACTCATGGAAGAAGATTAGGGGGGTCAGGGGTTCCGAATGTTGGGGACCAGGTATAAGAGGGAACCCTTGGTAAAACTAAAAATTGGTCCCCAGGGAGAAGAGGTGGTGTTTATGGTGGACACGGGAGCGGAACGAAGTAGTGTAATAACGGTGCCGATCAGGACCGAGCCTGTAAAAAGCAATTTGAAAATTTCTGGGATAGAAGGGGCTCCCAGAATGGTATCGATAATTCCCCAAGTGACAGTGAATCTGGAAGGGAGAGAAGGGGTACAGGACCTCTTGTTGTTACCGTCGGCCGGATTTAACCTCCTAGGAAGAGATTTACAGGCTCTCCTAGGTTTGGGTGCTCTCCCCGTGGACGGAGAAGTGCGAGTCCACCTCTGTGCTCTGAAGGAGGAGGATGAACGGCAGATTGACGAGAGAGTCTGGTATAAGAAGGGAAATCGAGGAGGTCTGGACGGTAAGAAAACGTCAGTATCATATTTCTTTGGAAGGGAGGAAGGGGCTACAGCCGGTAATTGAGACCCTAATACGAGACGGACTATTGGAGGAATGCATGTCACCCTATAACACCCCTATACTCCCAGTGAAAAAATCAGATGGATCCCATCGTCTAGTTCAGGATCTAAGAAGTTTGAATGCTATTGTTCAGACCCGCCACCCAGTGGTGCCTAATCCCTATACTATTATGAGTCGGATTCCCCCAGACCATGAGTGGTTTAGTGTTATCGACCTGAAGTACGCCTTCTGGACGTGTCCACTAGAAGAGGGAAGTAGAGATATGTTCGCGTTTGAATGGGAGAATCCATGGACAGGTAGACGGAGGCAGCTTCGGTGGACTGTATTGCCCCAAGGGTTCACTGAATCTCCGAACCTGTTTGGACAAATGCTAGAACAAATCCTGGTGGACTATCCACGATCCGATGATTCCCAACTGATGCAGTATGTGGACGATTTACTGTTATCAGGACCCAAGGAACAGGAATTGAGGGGTGATACAGTTAGACTCTTGAATTATCTGGGGAAAAAGAGTCTGCGAGTGTCGAGGAACAAGTTACAGTTCGTTGAGAGGACTGTGGTATATCTGGGACACCAGATAAGTAAAGGACAGAGACGGATTACCCCTGAACGGATTGCGGGAATCACTAGAATGCCGTTACCCCGTAATAAGAAGGAAATAAGACAATTCCTGGGACTCTTAATTTACTGTAGGTTATGGATAGAGGACTACTCAGCGTTGGTGAAGTTTATGTATGAAAAGCTGACAAATGAAGATGAATATCCATTGAAATGGACCCAGGAGGAGAAGGGATGGTTTGAGGACTTGAAGCATCGCCTGACGCGAGCCCCGGTACTCACTCTGCCCTCTTTAAAACAACCCTTCCAGCTATTTGTCACTCATAACCAAGGAACAGCTGTGGGAGTTTTAACGCAGGAAAAAGGCGGTCAGCGACACCCAGTGGCTTTCCTATCCAAAATGATGGACCCAGTGTCTCGCGGATGGCCGACGTGTATCCAGGGAGTAGCGGCTGCTGCTCTGTTGGTGGAGGAGGCACGTAAACTTACTTTTGGAGGAAGGATGACTGTGTACACCTCCCATTCTGTGAGTGTTCTATTAACACAAACCGCCCATCGATGGCTGACTGAGTCCCGCATATTAAAGTACGAGACCATTTTAATGGTCGGAGAAGATCTACAGTTTGCTAAGAATAATAGTTGCAACCCAGCTCAGTTTTTATACGGCAGTGAAACAGGGTGAGAAGTGGAGCACGACTGTGTCGAGTTGACGGATCTTCAGACCAAGACCCGAGAGGACCTTTGCGATACTCCTCTGGGAGAGGGATATGAATTCTACATTGCCAGATGTGTTGATGGAATGAGGAGAAGCGGGTATGCCATAATAGAAGGAAATGCTTGGAAAGTGGTAGAATCCGCGAGGCTACCCGGAAGCTGGTCGGCACAGTCCTGTGAACTATATGCCTTGCAGAGAGCCCTCAGAGTACTGGCAGAGAAAACTGGAACAATTGACACTGACTCCAAATACGCATACGGGGTAGTGCATACCTTTGGTAAGATCTGGAAGGAGCGCGGTCTGATTACATCAAGAGGGAAGGAATTGGCACACGAACAGATGATTACTCTGACTTTGGAAGCCCTGACATTACCCCGGGAAATAGCAGTGGTCTACATACCAGGCCATCAGAGGGGAGATACCCCGACCGCAATTTGGAACAGACTGGCTGATGAAGAGGCCAAAAGGGCATCCATGCAACAAGAAGTCCGTTTGCTGACCTTAATCCCAATAAGACAAGGTATAAAAAAGGCTCCCATTTTCACTGCTAAGGAAGATAAGGACATGGCTCAGCTGGGCGCAAGCCAGCTGCCTGATGGAACATGGAAGACACCGGATGGAAGAATGGTTCTAAATAAGGAAATAACTCGCAATATTTTAAAACACCTGCATCATCAGAGCCACTGGGGCACCCAGGCCTTGTGCGACACAGTGCTTCGAGAATATGTGTGTAAGGGGATCTACACCTTGGCCCAACAGGAGGTGCAGAACTGCCACATCTGCAAAAGAATTAATAAGAAGGTAATGAGGACGAGTACCATGGGAGGTCAACCGTTGGCCATACACCCCTTCCAAAGAATCCAGATTGACTTCACAGAGTTACCTCAAGTCCAAAGATGGAAGTATCTGTTGGTGGTGATAGATCACTTTACCCGATGGGTGGAAGCCTTCCCAACAGTAAATGCTACAGCCTCTACAGTAGCTCGCCTCCTCCTAGAGCAGGTGATCCCCAGATATGGTATAATGGATTCTATAGATTCAGACAGGGGTCCACATTTTTGCTCCAAAGTCCAGCAATTGATTTGTGATGCATTGCAGGTCTCTTGGAAATTGCATACCCCTTGGCATCCACAAAGCTCAGGGAGGGTTGAACGTATGAATGGAACCCTAAAGACGCAATTGACAAAATTAATGGTGGAGACTAAAATGCCTTGGATAAAGTGTCTGCCCCTGGCCTTATTGAGAATTCGTACTGCCCCACGCAGGGATGTGGGGTTGTCCCCTTATGAGATGATGTTTGGGCTTCCCTTCTGGAGTACAGTTGAGGGGTGTCCCACCTTGGGGGAAGGGGATATTTTTGTTAGGAACTATTTACAGGCACTGTCACGCTCTCTTACAGATTTTTGAAAGAGGGGACTATTGGCACAAACACCGCCTCTAGACTTTTCTTTACACAAGGTGGAACCGGGAGACTGGATTCTCATCAAGACCTGGAAAACTGAAAAACTCCAGCCACAGTGGGAAGGTCCATTCCAAGTTCTCTTGACTACAGAGGCTGCAGTACGAACAAGAGAGAAGGGGTGGACGCACGCATCCAGATTTAAGGGACCTGTAGAGGCGCCTCAGGACCCTGATATGGACTCAGATTGGACTTGTGTTCCTGGAGACAAACCTCTTACTTTGCGATTTCGCAGAAAGACTTGATTGACAATGTTATTGTTAAATGCTTTGATTTTTCTTGGTTTGCCTATGTCTTTGTCAGGTCTGAAGTGTAAGAATTGCAGAGACACAGTAGTCCTTTTTCAGGACCGCACTTGGGAAAGAAAGGAGGGTAATTTCATTTCCCATACCTCAGTTCCTAAGAAATGCTGGGCAGAAAATACCACCCAACATCCATATACCCCTTGTATGGAGAAAGCGGGAAGTAATGTGGGTCATTATATACAGATTCCTAATAGTACTCCTTTCCCTCTTAATGGTTGGCCCTGGGAGGGTGAGTCAGGCCCACCATGCCCTGATGGACTCTGGTTTTGCATACACCAGCGTACTGTTCCGGTAGAGAGTTCCACTCCACACTCCAGAGTGCCTGCCCCTTTGGGGCAGCCGGACTTGGTTCGGGTCCATCCAAATGGCCATGAAAGTTTCGGCCACGCAGTTGGGGGAGATAACCTTTTTGTTGATCTTGCAACTAGAATTGCAGGAACTTTTAATGTAACCAATTGTTGGGTCTGCGGAGGTCCACGGATGTCAGAGCAATGGCCTTGGTGGGGGGAGTCCCTCGACTCATGGACCATGATCTCCCGAGTTTGGACCACTAACCGAACAAGGTCAAGGGAGACTTGGTCTCTTTCCAACGTCCCCTCCGGTTTTTATTGCCTCTCACGAGCCGGCAAGTACCCGGTAGGAAAAAGTCCCTGCAAGGCTGTATGGATCCGCATTTCGCCTGGTAATTTCACTTGGTTTCCTAAACCCCTGACTTGGTTCTTATCCACTGTTTTTAAGACTGATTGCCTACCCCTGTCTAATAGCAGTTTTCAGCTTTGGAATTGTAGCAGCTCCACTATCACAGGACCATACCAATCAAACCCCATTCTTAAAAGGGTTTGGGAACGGGGATATGGAGTATCCCCAAATGGATTATTCTGGGTGTGTGGTAATAAAGCGTATACCCGCCTCCCCTTACAGTGGAGTGGAACTTGTTTCCTGGGAATAATCCGCCCAGAATTTTTCCTCCTACCCCACGATCACGGTCATAAATTTGGAGTGAAGGTTTTTGATACATTACACCGTCAGCCCCGCTCTAGCACGGTGCATTTGGGACAATGGGGAGATGATTGGCCTCCAGAACGAATAATTAAATATTATGGTCCCGCTACATGGGCTCAAGATGGATCCTGGGGTTACCGTACTCCTATTTATATGTTAAATCGCATTATTCGCTTGCAGGCAGTCCTTGAGATTGTTACAAACCAAACAGCTCTAGCCCTGCAATTACTTGCATCCCAGCAGGGTCAGATGCGCTCTGCTATCTATCAGAACCGTCTAGCCCTGGACTATTTGCTGGCCACAGAAGGAGGTGTATGTGGAAAGCTTAATTTGACTAACTGCTGCTTAAAGATTGATGATAATGGCCAAGCCGTTCGCAAAATCGCTGATAATATTCGCACTTTGTCCCACGTACCAGTCCAGACCTGGCATCCTTTCGCAAAATTAAATTGGTTGGACAAATGGTTTGGAGGAACCTGGTGGCGCACCTTATTGTGGGACATCGGGGGTGTTTTGTTCCTCCTGCTTGTTTTGCCCTGTCTTATTCCCTGTCTGCGCAGCCTAGTGATTTCGATGGTCCAGCAGACCATGCAACCAGGGGGCCTGGGAGACCCAGTTAGAATTTTACTTCAGCACGAAATTGATTTATCAGAAGATGGTTCTCTTCCTTGGGTTAAGGTCCCCATTCAGAAATAATACACACATTTTAAAGAAAGAAAGGGGTGGATTGTTATAGATAGAGAATTTAAGTTAAAAAGGGCTTAAGTTAAAATGTGATGATTAATCATAAAAGGGGAAGCCAGAATAGACAGGGAGCTTACCATAAAAGTTCAGCTAGACAATGTTATAACAAACAGAGATTTTCATGGTCACAGAGAGACATGTAGGAGCCAAAGATTGATAAAAAGAGTGAGAAACAGAATTTAGTGTGTGTAGAGTTCGTAGTGTACGTGACAAACATGATAATTAAAAATGCAAGAGTACTTAGGATGATTTTGCAAAAACTAACCAATTAAAACAGTGTTAAAAACAAGGGGAAGGACAAACAAAAAAAAGGTATAAAAATCAATGCACTGTATGTATCGGGGCTTGACTTGGCGAGAAGCCAGTTGAGTCCAACTCTGCAGATTTGTAAATAAAGCTTGTCGTGTCATCAATTTTAAAGAGACTCATGTGTGAGAATTTATACTTCTGACAATGTTGAACTCCTCCCAGGACGGGGTCAGCACCTCTTCCTCGTCGGGGAACCGCGAGTATCTCCCGATGGGCGCGCCCAGCCACGACTCGATGGTGAACAGGGTCGCTTTGCCAAACTCTAGCGCCTCTTCGCGGTCGAGGCTGGACAAAGCAAGCTGGCCCAACCGCATGCTGGACCCCTCCGACCCCTCCGAAGGGGACTTTATCCCCCTGTAGGATGTGTTGGGTGATGCCCACCACAGGGTCCCCAACGCCACGGACAGCATGTAGTGGGCGCTCTTGAACGGGAAATGAGCGCAGATCGCGTCGCTCTCCCCGTGAGTCCGCAGTTCCTCGTTGAATTTGGTGTAGAACTGGGTTTGCTCGGTGTACGTCCGCACCGCCAGCTAGTGCTCGCTTAGAAGACCCGTCGGGACGTCCGAGAATGACAAGCCTTTGACCGCAGCTTCCCACGTCTTATTCAGGTCGTGGCTCGCCCTGCGCTCGACCTCCAGGTCACTGATGGCCAGCTGGTCCGCCTCGTCGGTCTGGGTGAATAGGTAAGCGGCCGATCTCCACTCCATGTCCAGGTGGATAGGGTGCAGTCCTGCCACCCGCTCCGCCGCGGAGAGATATGGGCGGGGTAAAACACGCACGGGACAGGTTTCCAAAACCGCGGGCGGGTGGTACGGCATTTAATGCAGGCAGGTTATCGCCCCTGCTGCCCGGAAACAGGCCAGTTCAACGCTGCTCTCGGGCATTTCCCATCCAACCATCCCACCTCTTCATTGTTAATTCCTCTTCTGGGGTAACCTGATTGAAAGCTTTGCTAAAGTTCCAATAGACAGCATCGACTCATTCCCCTTGCAAACCTCCTTGAAAAATTCCATAAGGTTTGTTAGACATGATTTACCCCGTGCAAAACCGACTCCCTGACTACAACGATCTTATCACTTCATCAAAGCCTTGCTCAGGTCCCAATAGACAGCATCGGCTGCCTTTCCCGCGCCAACCTCCTCAAAAGAACTCTTTGTTAGACATGATCTAACGCGCTGACGATTCCCTGACTACAACCATCCCATCACTTCATCAAAGTCTTGCTTAGGTCCCAATAGACAGCATCGGCTGCCTTCCCCTCACCTAAATGCATTTTAGGTAACCTGTAAGGTTACAGGTGAATAAACTATATTTAGCTTTTGTAAGCTTTGGGTTAGCAGTAGCAAGAAAATTTATAGCTGTTACATGAAAAAATGATGTGGAATTGAGTAAAAAAAGATGGCACAATGAATTTCAATCATGTTTATATTTGGAAAAAAATAACCTGTCATTTGCGAAATAATTATTCTCTTTTTGTTAAAATATGAGTCTATGTTTAGAAAATATGGCTATAGATTTTAAGTAAATGAATTGTATAGAGTTGGCACACCAAATAGTTAGCTTTAATACCCATCTATTTTTGTGTGAACAAGGCAGGGGAGGGGATAGTTTAGTTTAATTTAGTTAATGGGGGAAGGGGTACTTTGTATTTTGTTTCTTTTGTATTTTATGTTTAATCTTATGAAACTATTAAATAAAATTTTGAAAAAAAATCAAAGCCTTGCTCAGATCCCAAAGGACAGCATCAGCTGTCCCCTCACCAACCTCCTCGAGAAACTCGATGTTAGTCATTTGATTTACCCAATGAAAGACCACACTGACGACTCCCTGGGGAACCCAATCAAAAGCTTTGCTAAAGTTCCAATAGACAGCATTAGCAGCCTTCCCCCCGCCAAACTTTTGTGCAGCTGCCTCGAAAAACTCTATGAGGTTTGTTAGACATGATCTACCCCATACAAAACCGTGCTGATGAATTCCTGACTACAACCATCCCACCAGTTCATCAAAGCCTTTTTCAGGTCACAATACACAGCATCGGCCCCTTCCCCTCGCCATCCTCCTCGAGAAACTCTATGTTAGTCATGATCTACCTGGTGCAAGACCGCGCCGACGACTCCCTGACTACCACCATCCCACCACTTCATCATGTATCCCTCTTCTGGGGGAACCCGATGGAAAGACTTGCTAACATTCCAATAGACAGTATCTGCTGCCTTCCCCTCGCCAACATGTTGAGTAACCTCCTTGAAATACTCTGCCCCCTTCTCCACTCCTATTTCCCCCACTAACCTCTTTCAAAGTCCCCCAGGGGAGAAAATCCTGCCGGGACCTGGAGACTGACTCAACAGCCCCGGGAACGTGCTCTGTCCTATTGAAGAGGACAGTGGGTCAGAGGAATGGAGAGACGAGGATCCCATCGCTCCCTGAAGGTGAGGGCGGGCGGAGAAATCTGAGGAGATACCAGGCTTGATGAATCAGACCAGTGGGTCCAGGACCTGGGACATGAGGTTGAACCGTCCGGTGGTAGATACTGTCACGACAAAGTGGTTCCCTCCATCCGATTGACTGCATGTAGAGCGTGTTGAAAGAACCAAAGACTTGTTAATCCAAACCAAGGCTTCAATTAACTAAATGACTGGAGCATATCTCATGTAGGTCGACGAGTCTAGAATGACCTGGTCTGGTTAATAGAAGATTCTAACCGTGTTTTATTAAATTTGGCAACCTTTGCTACTACAAGGCTGAGAATCTGCTGGTTTTTTAGAATCAGCAGACTTAAGCTAAATTCCACCGAGGGGCCAGAGATGCAGTTATCTGACGAAAGGACATCTGTGTACCAAGAACATTTAATCTTCCTGCTTGTTTTGGTCACCGACTGTCATAGGCCTAGCTGAAAATTATGTTATTCGATAGAATCCTAGCATGCTAGCTTGCTCGCTTATCTTTCTTGCTGTGCTGTGAATAGGTGCTTGGGTAAGCTGTTTTTGGGTAATATAAAAGTCATGATCCCGCTGCTGAAGTTTAAGACTCTCTGAGAGGTGGCAACATCTCTCAGCAAGAAGAAGAACTTCTAGAGTCCAGTCAACGTCCTGGTCGGGGAAGGTGGAAAAGCTGCTACTGGCGCCCCGACAACTTACAAGTGTGTGGTCGTTGCCTCGCAACGGCAGTTGGGACCAGTCCAGGCATTGATAAGTATAGTTGGGAAGGGCTAGCATATTGTAGTTTTAAATCAGCTTTTGAATTTGGAAATAAACATTTGTATAAACTGAACTGCTCTCGGTGTGTGTGTCTATTTTCTTTCGGTAGCTCAAACACTGTGACCAATCTAAAATGAACAAATTGAGAGGTATAAGTTTACCCAAGACAATTGGCACAGCGGGCAGGGTTGGTCTCAAGATGTTTCGCCGAAAGAAAGAGGTGAGCCCTGAGTAATTCCAAAGACTATGGGTTTGGCATGTTGGCCAATACCCTGTCTTTGTTGGGACTGCCCATTAGTTGGGATGAGAAGTTAGATCCATCAAGTGCACCTCTGGGAGCGCCGGTTACCACTATCCTTCGAGAAAGTAAATTTCCTGGTAAAAAGGGGATGCTGACGGATGGTTGTTGGCTGCTGGCCACAGCCTTACGCCACTCCATTCAGCGTGAAGCAGAATCAGTTCAAAGAGAAAAGGAATCTCAGCGCAAGAGAGACCAATTAGAGGAGGAGCTAGAGGCCATGCCAAAACACTGTTCCATGATGAGTGAGATTGTTCGCAACAGTCAGGACAGAGCCAAACAATGGAAAGATAAGCATGTCCACACGACCTGCCGTAATGTTAAACTCCAGCAGCAGCTCTGTGCAGATAAGGAAAGGCATGTAGAGGAACCAGATGCATATCGTATTCGTGCCATGATAAGGAATGGCGATGATCCTGATGTAATTGATGATTGGGATGGGAATATCTGGAATGATGACAATGGTAATAATGCAGATACTCCTCAGCATGTGCCTAACATACTATCTTCTCCACCTGCTGTTCACGCCTGCCCTATAAGGCAGCAGATTTCCCAAACAGACGGAGGGGGGGGGGTGATGTAAGGGTAGAGATTTAAGGGATAGATACCCCGGTATCCCACGTGGACCCAGGGGAAAATACCCAAACCCCTGCTTATGCTCTATAGCCTACTCCCTCTATGGGATGGCCTCGGCCTCCTCCCCTAGACTGGGTGGAGGGCCCTGCGGGCCAAAGTGGGAATAGGGGTCAGAAGCAGTCAATGATACGTGACTTCTCTTTCAAAGAGCTGGCTGCCATTGGTGATCGATTTAGGCTAAAGGCAAGATAAACTCTGGTAGCCTGGCTCCCTCGTGTCTGGGAACAAGGGGGGGGTTAGGTAATGTATTTTTAATCGCTGAGGAATTGTTGTGATTAGGAACATTAACTACTGATATCGGGGTCACTGCTGAGCTGCGGGGTAGAGGGAGAGAGATGGATTACTTACTTACTACTCTAGGGGATGCGCTGCTACGAGTATACCCATCACAAGTAGATTGGGATTTACATTTGCAGAACAATTGGGGAACCCAAGAGGAGTGTAGAGCAGTAGTTTGTCAACAAGCCCTGGCCTCTGCCTTGTATGCAGGGCATTTGAGGCTGCCAGTACATTGGGGAGCTCTGATGAAGAGATATTCACGGCTGGAATGAATACCAGATTGGTTCGTTCCACCCAACCCACTACACAGAGACTGGTTCTGTCCGTAACTAGTCCACTAATTGGGCACCCTATGTCTAAGGCATTGCACGCCTTATCTGGGCTTCGAGAATTAGAGTTGGGAGGTAAAACCCACTCACATACATCCCAGGTTACATCAGACAAGCAGGATGAAAAGAGAGGGGCTATTGCTAATAACGGACTGACAAGAAAGGACCTTTTTCCAACCTTGTTAAAGTTAGGTGTATCTAAAAGTGATATTGATGGGAAACCTACTGCAGTCTTTTATGCCCTTTATAAGAGAAAAGCAGGGGAACATCATTCCCAGGTGCAGAGTCCTCCTGGCCCAGGTGTGCCCACTGCTGCTTCTATTGAGCCGGCTTCTCCTGCTCCAGTTACCCGTGATGAGGTAAAACATATGGTTAACAAGGCTCTTATGGATAATAGTGGCATGTGGGCCTGGAAGCCCCCGAACCCTACTAAAGCATGAAGGTATGGGCAGGTCTCCCGTGTCTACTCCATTGAGATACGGCGGATACACATGGATCCACGGCCCTACATACCATTAACAATCCATTGGGGTGGGGGTAATGACCAACAATATTTGGCCTTGGTTGATATCGGTGATTCCGGGTAACCCCGACCTCTGGACTGGACCAACATTTCAAATAAAGGGATTGGGAGGAGCGGTCACCCTGGCAAAGGAAATAAAAGACTGCCACGGTGGGTGACCCTTTCTGGTTACATGCCCTGGTGGCTGCTACTGATGAGTGTATCCTGGGTATTAATATGTTGGCCGGTACGGCCCTTAATACTAGCCAAGGGGGATTTGCATTTGGAATTCGGACTATTACAAAAAACCTAGTGGTGCGTCAGGCTAAGTGGGATCCTCTGAAATCAGTGTGCATTGCACAATATCGCCTCCCTGGAGGGCAAGAAGAGATTAGGGCCACCATCAGTGCTTTGCAAGAAGAGAGGGTAGTGAGGTCCGCAACGTCGCCCTTTAATAGCTCTTTATGGCCGGTCCAGAAGCTGGATGGCTCCTGGAGAATGACAGTTGATTATCGTTTTTTGAACAAACATTCCCCACCACTTGCTTTGGCAGTTCCGGACATTGTTACCCTTATTGAAAACTTTGCTACTGGGAACTCAGGAACATGGTATGCTGTCATTGATCTCGCTAACGCCTTCTTCAGTATTCTTATAGCTGAGGACTCACAGAATCAGTTCGACTTTACCTTGAAGGGGCGCCAGTATACCTTCACCCGCCTCCCTCAGGGTTATGTACACTCTCCCACTATTTGCCACAGCCTAATTGCCCGTGATTTGGAGATGGTGCCAGTATCGCCTTCCCTCTCAATTCACCATTATATTGATGATGTGATGATCCAAGGGGCCACGGAAGAGATGGTACAGAAAGCAGAACAAGGGGACGTCTGGTTTACTGATGGTAGCAGCCGGTGGGTGCAAAGAAATCAGAAGTGGAAGGTGGTGGCTTACCATCCCAAGTCAGTAACTCACTTATCGGAGGAGAAGGATGGTGGCTCCAGTCAGTATGCTGAGTTGAAGGCAGTCACTTTACCACTAGATCCCCATGATCACCCTCTTCGCCTGTTTACTGATTCCTGGGCTGTGGCTAATGGATTTGTGGTATGGATGCCTGATTGGCAAAAGAACGACTGGCTGATACATGACCGCCCAGTATGGGGCAAGCAGCTGTGGTAGCTGTTGTGGGATGCTTCCTACCACCGTGCTATCACTGTATATCACGTTGATGCCCATACCAATGTGGCAACTAACATGGAACAACATACTGCAGTAGCAGATCAGCTTGCCACTATCAGCCGTGCCACTAACGTCCCCCTGGCTCGATGGGCACATGAACAGAGTGGCCATTTGGGGGAGAAGGGATCAGCTATGTGGGCCCGTACACATGCTTTACCCATCCATCAGGATGATGTCTGTATGTTCATGCATACATGCCCAGAACGTCAGCTTTTGAAGTCCCATACCATTCCTCCTGGTCCGCCTGGCTGAATAAGATGGGGAGCTCGCTTGACTGCGGTCTGGCAAATTGATTGCATGGGCCCCATGCCAGACTGTATGGGTAAACGTTACATCCTAGTAATGGTTGACACCTTTTCGGGACTGGTTTTTGCTTTTCCCACCAAGACAGCTGACCAAGCTAGCACTATCCAAGGAATAAACCATTTAATTTCTCGTTATGATATTCCAGGGGAGATTCAGTCTGAAAATGGCTCGCACTTCTCCGGGAAGGCAATCTGTGATTGGGCAAATGACAACGGTATCTTATGGGTTCACCATATTCCTTATTACCCGCAGGCTGCTGGGTTAGTTGAACGAATGAACGGCTTACTGAAGGAACAAATTCGTTTGTTAACACCACTGGGGACCCTGAAGGTGTGGTGCCATGTGCTGCAGCAGACAGTTGACAATTTGAATCATCGCCCTTTAAAAGGAGGTACACCTTTCCACCGACTTCACGCTTCTGAACTACAGCCTATTCCAGAGGAAAAAACAATCATTGCCCCCCACTCCCGAACTAGAGAATGTTGGACAAAAGGTATGGGTGGCACCACCAGGTAGTGACCCTCCTGTAAAAGGAGAAATAGTGACACCTGCCCAAGGTAACACTTGGTGGGTAACTATTGAGGGACAGGATGGTTTAGTTTGTTTAAACACTGAACACTTACGGTATCGTGAGTGACATGTGTCAGGCTTCTTTGTTCCAGGTCTTCCGTCTTGTGCTCCTGCTGATCTGGCTTAACAGCTGCTTTGGTGCCAACAATTGGACTTGTAATGTCGAGGACGTTCCGAGGGAGTTGCCCGTGGGAAACATGGTTCCATGCATTACACCAAGGAAGTCCTCGGTCACCCGCCTCAAGTGCAGCTTATATTTAATATGTTATTGCCAGTCTTGGTTCCTATATTTTGTTTGTGGATTGGGCCACACTATTCTCCTTTGGTTGCTCGCATTATTGCTTGTTTTTTGATTGCTTGGAGCAATCCTTTAAGACCTGCCAGTAGGCGTGGCTACACTCTCAGCCAATCACAGTCATCCCACACTACAATCTGTACATATACACATTGGTGATAGAATCTGTACTATCATATTCACCCCTTCTTTGAGAATTGACCCCAGGGTGGATGGATGGCTTTAAAAAAAAAAGAAAAGAAAACAAGGGGGCCCGGTGGAGGTTAGGGGCTGTACAGGTCGGGGGCCTGACCATCCGGTGTGACTGCTGTGGTGCCAGGATTGGGGTCGCTGGAGTGTGTCACCGGCAGGCTCGTAGGGTGCAGCGACTGTTTTGTTCAATTCCCCAATGGTGTTGTCGACAGTCCGTCCTGAGCTGGTGGGGTGGTGCTGGTCCCTCTGTTCAAGCACATGACCTGGGGGGGAAAGAATTGGGGGAGGTTGGGTTGGAATCACTGCTGCACCTGATCCGGCTTGGGTTTGGTCCCTTACCGAGACTGTGTCCTCCCGCCCGTCCAAGTACTCAATGTGGGCATAATGTGAGTTCGCATGAGCAGAATCACTCGGTCAACCAAGGGGTCGTTCTTTGAGTACAGGACATGACGAGGGACTGGCCCGGGAACCGTGAGCCACGCCAGTATGGTCTTTCCCGATTCGGATTTCCTCGGGAAAGAGAACATCTTAGGTGCATAGGAGGGAGCGGATGGAATGTAGGGCATTATTGAGCACGTCTTGCCAGTGAGAGATGGGAAGACCTTTGGACTAGAGGGCAAGCATAACCGCTTGCTAGAAGGTGGCATTCTCTATTTTGACTTGCCCATTAACGCATGGATTATAGCTGGTAGTCCTGCTTGAAGCAACACCACGCTCCAGAAAGTACTGCCGCAGCTCTGCGCTCATAATCATGGACCCCCTGTCACTGTGGATGTAACTGGGGTACCCGAACATGGCAAAGATGCTGTGTGGGCCTCTATAACTGAGGAGGCAGTCATGTCCGAGCAGGGTACAGTGAACGGGAAGCGGGAGTACTAGTCGATCGCCATAAGGATGTAGGTATTATGGTTGGTTGTCGGTAGGGGCCCCTTGAAGTCTACGTAGAGATGCTCAAAGGGACGGTGGCAATGATGACGTGGGTGTTCTCCAGATGGAAGAAGTGGGGCTTGCACTCTGTGTACACCGGGCAGGCTCGGGTCATGGAGCAAAGCTCCTCGACCATGTAGGGCACGTTGCGAGCTTTGACAACGTGCCCGAAACTAGTGACCCCTGGATGACAGAGCTCCTCATGGAGTATCTGCAGCCTGTCCAGTTGTATGTTGGCACAAGTCCCCATGGAGAGCGCATCTAGCGGGTCGTTGAGTTTACCGGCCAATACAGTATGCCGTAATTAAAGGTGGAGAGCTCACGTCTCCACCTAGCGATTTTGTCGAGAGGGGGATAGAGAAGAGGGAAGAGGGGGAGAGAGTGGGAGCGATGGTGGGAGAGAGGGGGAAAGAGTGAAAAAGGAGGGAGAGAGATGGGGAGAGAAAGTGGCAAAAGAGAGAGAGAGTGTTAGAGAGGGTAGAGAGAGTGGGAGAGATGGGGAGTGAAGGATAAAGGGTGGGAGAGAGAAAGCAGGGAGAGGGGGAAAGAGGGGTAAGAGGGGGAGAGAGTGGGGAGAGAGATGGGGAGAGAGGGGGAGATAGAAGAGGGAAGAGAGAGGGAGAGAGCGGGAGAGGGGGGGTGAGAGTGAGAGAGGATGGTGGGAGAGGGAGAGAGATGGGGAGAGAGAGGGGAGAGCGAGGGGAGAGGCTGATAAAGGAGGAGAGAGAGGATGGGAGAGGGGGAAGAGAGGGTGAAGAGAGAGAGGAGAGAGAGGATGAAGAAAGAGGGAGGAGAGGGGAAGAGAAAGAGGAAGAGAGAGTGGGAGAGATAACGAGAGAGGAGGGAGAGCGAGGGGAAGAGAGAGAAAGAGAGAGGGGGTGAGAGGAGGTAAGAGGGTGGAAGAGGACGATAATGGAGAGAGGGTGAGAGAGGGGAGAGAGAGAGTGGGGAGAGGGGGAGAGAGGGTTGAGAGGGGAGGGGGTGAAAGGGGGGTGAGAGTGGAGAGAGAGGGGTGAAATAGAGTGCAGAGAGAGTGGGTAGAGAGAGGGGAGAGAGAGGGAGAGAGAGGGATGAGAGTTGGTAAGAGGGGAAGAGGAGGAGAGGTGGAGCGAGGGGAGAGGGCAAGAGAGGGTGAGAGAGGGGTGAGAGGGGAATGAGAGGGGAAGGGGTGAAAGGAGGATGAGAGTGGCGAGGGAGATGGGTGAGAGAGGGGGAGAGAGGGTGTAGAGAGGGGGAGAGAGAGGGATAGAGGGTGAGAGAGGGGTGAGAGAGAGAGAGAGGGAAAGAGAGGGGAGAGAGTGGGAGAGAGAGGGAGTGAGGGAGTTATAGACAGAGGATAGATGGGGTAATGGGAAGCGAGGGGAGACAGTGGGAAAGAGGTTGAAAGTGAGAAGTGGTGAGTGAGGGATGGTGAAAGAGGGGGATGTATGGAAAGAAAGGTGAGTGGTGGAGAGAGGGGGGAGATAGAGAGTGGATAGAGGGGGAGAGAGGTGGGAGAGAGAGGTGTAAGAGAGGGGAACAAAGTGAAAGAGAGAGGTCGGAATTTGGGGTAGAGAATGTGGGAGAGGAGAGAGAGAGGGAGGATTAGGGAGAGAGGGGGAAAAGATGGAAGGGGGAGACAGAGAGAGGGAAAGAGAGGGTAGAGAGATGGGGAAGAGAGAGAGGGGGAAAGAAAGTGAAAGCGGGAGAGAGTGGTGAATGATGGGAAGTGAGAAGGAGTGAGGGAGGGAGAGGTGGAGAGAGGAGAGAGGGGAGAGGGGAACAGAGAGTGGGAGAGAGGGGTGTGAGAGTGGGAGAGAGGTGATGATAGAGGGGGAAATATGGGAGAGGGAGGGGGAGAGTGTGGTGAGAGAAGGGGAGAGAGGGTAAGAGAGAGGATGAGAGAGATGGGGAGAGAGGGGAGAGAGAGGAGGGAAGAGAGAGAGGGAGATAGAGAAAGGGAGATAGGGGAGAGAGAGGGTTGGAGAGAATGGGGGAGTGTGGTTGGAGAGAGGGGGAGGGAGGGGAAAGAGGGAGAGAGAGAGGGGGGATAAATAACGGGAAAAGAGGGAAGAGAGCGGGGAGACAGGGGGAGAGAGGTAAGAGAGGGTGAAGAAAGAGGGAGAGAGATGGTGAGAGAAAGGTAGAGGGAGGGGAGAGTGAGAGAGAGGGTGTGGGACAGGGAAAGAGGGTGTAGAGAAAGGGGAGAGAGTGCGGAGGGACAAGGGGAGAGAGAGCGAGAGATAGGGGAGAGAAAGGGGGAGGGATGAGGAGGGAGAGAGAGGGGAAGACAGGGAGAGAGAGGGAGTGAGGGGCGGTAAGAGGGGGAAGAGGAAGAGAGAGCGGGGAGAGGGGGAGAGAGAGGGGAAATATAGGGGAAGGAGGTGAAAGGGGGATGAGAGTGGCGAGAGAAAGGGGTGAGAGAGAAAGGGGAGAGAGGGTGTAGGAGGAGTGAGAGAAGGGTAATGGGGAGAGGGGGAAAGAGAAGGGGAATAGAGGGGAGAGAGAGGGAGAGAGAGAGAGGGGGGAGAAAAGGGGATGGTGAGAGAGGGGGGGTATGGGAAAAGGGTTGTGAGGGGGAGAGAGGTGGTGATAGAGGGGGAGAGATGGGAGAGAGAGAGAGGAGACAATGGTGAGAGAATGGCAGAGGGGATAAGAGAGAAGGGGTGAGAGTTGAGAGAGAAGGGAGAGAGAGGAGGAGGAAAGGAGAGAGGATGAGAGAGATGGAGAGCGAGTGGTGACAGAAGGGGAAGAAGGTGGAAGGGAGAGGTGGGAGAGAGTTGGGTAGAGAGTGTTGGAGAGGGGAGAGGGGGGAACAATAGGAAGAGAGGGGGAAAAAGAGGGGAGAGTGGTGAGACAGAGAGAGGGAGAGAGAGGGTAGAGAGATGGGGAGAGAGAAGGAGTGAGGGAGGGAAAGGTGGAGAGAGAGGAGAGAGGGGAAGAGAGAGGGGAACAGAGAGTGGGAGAGGGATGTGAGAGGGGGAGAGTGGTGGTGATAGAGGGGGAGAGATGGGAGAGTGTGGAAGGGAGAAAGAGAGAGGGGAGAGAGAGGGGGCGACAGAGAGAGGGAGAGAGAGGGGGGAGAAAGACGGGAGAAAAGGGGAAAGCAGATGAGAGTCGAGAGAGACTGGGGGTGAAAGGAAATGAATGAGGGAGAGGTGGAGAGGGAGGAGAGAGGGGGTGAGAGAGTTTAACAGAGAGGTAAAGAGAGTGTTGTGAGGGGGAGAGAGGTGGTGATAGAAGGGGAGAGATGGGAGAGAGGGGGAGAGAATTGTGAGAGAAGGGGAGAGAGGGTAAGAGAGAGGGGGAGAGAGTTGAGAGAGAAGGGGGAGAGAGGAGGAAAAGAGAGAGGATGAGAGAGATGGTGAGCGAGTGGTGAGAGAAGGGGAGAGAGGGTAAGATAGAGGGGGAGAATCTTGAGAGAGCAGGGATAGAGAGGAGGAGAGAGAGAGGATGAGAGATGGGGAGAGAGTGGTTGTAGAGAGAGGGGGAGAGGGGGGAGAGCAGAAAGGTAGGGGACAGGGAAAGGGGGAGAGAGTGGGGGAGAGAAAGGGGATAGATAGTGAGAAGAGGGGAGAGAGCGTGGAGACAGGGGAGAGAGGGGAGAGAGAGGCTGAAGAAAGAGGGAGAGAGATGGGAGAGAGAGAAAGGAAGGGAGGGGAGAGGGAGTGCGAGAGAGGGGGGTTAGATAGCGGGAAGAGAGGGGAGAGGAGGAGAGATGGGAGAGAGAGGGTGAAGAAAGAGGGAGAGAGACTGGAAGAGAAAGGGGTAAAGAGAGGGAGAGAGGGGGAGAGAGAGGGAGAAATGGAGAAAGGGAGAGAATGGTGAGAGTGGGGAAAGAAAGGGAGTGTGGGAGAGGAGGCGAGGGGGAAAGATGGGAATTGAGAGGGAGAGAGATGGAGAAGAGGAAATGAGAGAGGGAGAGGGTGGGGGAAAGAGGGATGTGAGGGATGTGAGTGGGAAAAAAGAGAGAGATAGAGGGTGTGGAGAGGGGTAGAGAGATGGGGAAGGGATGGGAGAGAGAGGGGACAGTAGAAGAGACGGGGAGAGAGAGAGATGAGAAGAGAGTGGGAGAGAGAGGAGGGAATAGAGGGGCAGAGAGAGGAGGGAATAGAGGGGGAGAAAGGGGAGAGAGAGGGAGAGAGGGAGAGAGGGAGAGTGGGAGAGATGGATAAAAAATGAAGTGGGGAAGAGGGAAGAGGGAGGAGGAGATAGGCGAAGAGGGAGGGACAGAGAGTGGTGAGTGAAGGGGAGGGGGACAGAAAGGGTGAGAGAGTGGGAGAGAGAGGAAAAGAGTAAGGGAGAAGGGAAGAGTGGGGTGAGAGGGGGGAATGAAGGGGATAGAGTGGGAGAAAGTGGGGGAAAAGGGGAAGATAAAGGTGGGGGAGAATGGGAGGGTGAGGGAGAGAGTGGAAGAAACGGGGAGAGAGAGAGATGGGGAGAGTAGGGAATAGAGGGGAAAGAGAGAGGAGGGAATAGAGGGGGAGAGATGGGAGAGAGGGGGAGAGAGGGAGAGAGGGAGAGAGATGGAGAAAAAATGAAGTGGGGAAGAGGAATGAGGGAGGAGATAGGCGAAGAGGGAGCGACAGAGAGGGGTAAGAGAACGTGAGGGGTAGATAAGGGGTGTGAGAGTGGGAGACGGAGAGAGTGAGGAAGAGTGGGGTGAGTGGGTGAAAGAAGGGGATAGAGAGGCATAGAGAATGAGGGAAAGTGAGGGAGAGGAGGTGAGTAGGTGAAAGAAGGGGATAGAGAGGCATAGAGAATGGGGGAAAGTGAGGGAGAGGGATGAGAGTGGTACAAAATGAGAGAAAGAGGGGTGAGAGGTGGAGAGAGATGGGGAAGAGTGAAGAGAGCGGGAGAGATGAGGGAAGAGCGGTGGAGAGAGAGGTAGAGAGAAAGGGAGAGAGAGAGGTAGACAGAGGTAGAGGGGAGAAAGGGGTAGATAGAAGTGTGAGGGAGAGAGGGAGAGATAGTGTGGGAGGGGAGAGTGAAAGGGAAAGTGCTGGAGAGAGCTGGTGGAGAAAGGGGTGGAGAGGAAGAGAGAGTTGAAGACAAGGTGGAGACAGAGGTAGAGAGAGAGGGACAGAGAAGGAATAGAGAGGTGGAAGAGAAACAGGGGAGAGTGAGGCAAAAAGAGAGGGAGAGAGAGGTGAGAGAGAGGGGTGTGAGGGATGAGAGTGGGACAAATAAAGAGAACGATGGTGGAGAGGGATGGGAGAGAGAGGGGGAGGCAGTGGGAGAGACGGGGAGAGAGGGAAAGAGAGAGCGATGGGAAGAGAGTGGGAGAGAGAGAGGAGGGAAGAGGGGAGAGAGAGGGAGAGTGGGGGAGAGGGGTGGAGAGACAATGGGAGAGAGTGAGCGAGAGTGGGGAGAAAAAGGGAGAGAGGGTCAGATGTGGAAAGAAAGGAAAAGGGGAAGAGGGAGAGAGAGAGTGGAAGAGGGAGGAGGAGATAGGGGATGAGAGGGGTGAGAGAAGGGGAGATAGGGGTGAGAGAGTGGAAGAGAGAGGGAGAGAGTGAGGGAGAAAGGAAGAGTGGGGTGAGAAGGGGAATGAAGGTGTTAGAGTGCAACAGAGAGGGGAAAGAGGGGAAGATAAAGGTGCGAAGAGAGTGGGAGAGAGAAAGGGAGAGTGAGGGAGAGAGTGGGAGAGAGCGGAGAGAGAAAGTGGGAGGGAGAGAGGAGGAGATAGCGAGTGATATGGGAGAGAGATGGGAATAGCGGGGTGAGAGTGGGAGAGAGAAACAGCGGGGATAGTGAGGGGGAGAGGTTGGGAGAGAGGGGGGAGAGAGGGAGAGATGGAAAGAGAGAGAAGGGAGAGCGAGGGGAAGAGAGGGAAGGAGAGATGGGAGAGAGCGGGAGATAGATGGGGAGAGAGGGGAGAGAGACGGGGAAAGAGGGGGAGAGACGGGGAAAGAGGGAGATAGAGAGGTAGAGAGATGAGGAAGAGGGGGAGAGAGGGAGAGAGTAAAGGGAGAGAGATGGGGAAGGAAGTGAGAGAGAGGGGGAAAGTGGAAGAGACGGATGAGAGAGATTTGGAGAGAGAAGAGGGGAGAGAGAGCGGAAGCGGGAGGGGAGAGAAAGGAAGGGAAGAGGGAGAGAGGGGAAGATAGAGGGAAAGAGAGGGGTGAGGTAAGGGGAGGGGAGAGAGGGGGTGAGAGAGTGGGCGAGATAGGGCGAGAGAGAATGGGAGGAGGAGAGAGAGGGTGAAACGAGAGGGGTAGAGAGAGGGGGAGAGAGTGAGGGGTAGAGGAGGGAGAGAGGGGGAGAGGGAGAGAGAGGGTATGGAGAAGCGGTAGGAAGGGGGAATAGGACGGGAGAGAGGGTGTTGGAGAGGGGGAGTGCTCGTGAGAGGGGAGAGAGAGAAAATGGATAGACGGTGAGTGAGGGGTGGAAAGAGATGGGAGAGAGGGAGTAAAAGGCGGAGAGAGAGCGATGAGAAAGGGGAGGGAATGAGGAAGAGCGGGAGGAAGGGGAAAGGGAGAAAAGGTGAAAGAGTGGAGAGGGAGATAGAAAGGGAGCGAGTGGGAGAGAGGGTAAGCGAGAGGGAGAGTGGGGGAGAGAGGGGAGAGGGAGAGAGGGAGAGAGGGGGAGAGAAAGGGAGAGTGAGTTGGGAGGGCAGACGAAGAGAGCGGGGGAAAGGGACAGAGCGGGAAAAGGATGAAAGAAGAGGAAATGGCGAGAGGAAGGGAGCGAGTGGGAGAGAGGGTTAGCGAGAGGGATAGTGGGGGAGAGAGAGTGAAAGAGGTAGGGAGAGGGGGAGAAAGAGAGGGAGAGTATGAGAGAGAGGGATGAGAGACAGGGTGAGAGAGGGGTAAAGTGGGGGATAGGGATTGTGGAGAATGGGGTGCGAGAGGAAGAGAGTGGAAGAAAGAGTGGAGACAGGGGTACAGAGAGAGAGAGAGTGATGAAAGGGAGAAGGGAAGAGAAACAGAGAGATAGAGGGGAGGCAGAAAGAGTGGAGAAAATGGTGAGAGTGGGGAAAAGAGAGGGAGAGAGTGGGAGAGGAGGAAAAGGGGAAGAGAGGAAGAGAGTGGGGGAAAGAGAGGGAGAGAGGAGGTGAGAAGTGACAAAGAGAGATGAAGATGGGGAAAAGGGTAGACAGATGGGGAGAGAGTGGGGATGGAGTGGGAGAGGCGTGGAGAGAAGGGGAGAGAGAGGGGGAGAGAGTGGGAGAGAGATGGGAAGACAGGCAGAGAGGGGAAAAGGAATGGGAGAGAGGGAGAGAGGGAGGGAGAGGGGGAAAGAAAGGGAGAGAGAGAGGAGAGAGAGGGAGAGGAAGAGAGGGATAGAGATGGGTGGGAGAAGTGGAGGGGTGAGAGAGGGGGCGGTGGGGTGCGAGAGTGAGAAGGGCGAGAGTGATAGAGGAAAGAGGGGGGAGAGAGAGAGGGGGAGAGTGGGGGATAGAGGAGTGAGAGGGGGAGAGAGAGAAAGGGAGAGAGAGGGTGTAAGAGACCGGTAGATAGGGTGAAAGTGTGGGGAAGAGGAGGAGAGGGGGAGAAAGATGGGCAGGGTGGTGGAGATGGGGTGCGCATGGGAGAGATGGGGAGAAAGAGAGTGGGGAGAAGGTGAGAGAGTGGGGAAAGAGAGTGGAGAGGGAGTAAAAGGGAGAGAGGGGGACAGAAATGGGAGAGAGGGGGGAAGGGGAGAGGAAGAGAGCGAGAGGAAAGGAGGTGAATGAGAAAGGGTGAGCGTGAGGGAGAATGGGGGAGAGAGAGGGAGAAAGTGGTGGGGAGAGATGGTCGAGAAAGGGGTAGGAGAGGAAGAGAGAATGGAACAGATGTTTAGAGGCGTCGAGAGTGTGGGAGAGAGAAATAAGAGAGAAGGGGAGAGAGATGGGTAAGAGAAACAGAGAGAAAGGGTGAAGAGGGGGAAAGATAAGGGGAGAGGGGGACAGAGATGGGTCGAGACAGGGGAGACAGAGGGAGAGATGGGGGAAAGAGAATGGGAGAGAGTGAGGGACAGTGGGGGGAGGGAGAGGGGAGAGAGAGTGGGGAAGAGATAGGGAGAGGGAGTGGTAATACAAGGGGAGAGGGGAAAAGGGGAGAGAGGCGTGAAAGGTAGAGAGAGACATAGAGAAGGGGCGACAGAGAGGGGAAAAGAGTGGGGAATAGGAGGAGGGGGAGGGTGGTGAAGATGGGGAGCGGGTGGGAGAGAGAGTGGGGAGAATGTGAGAGAGGGGGAAAGAGAGGGGAGCGAGAGAGTAAAAGGGGAGAGAGTGGGAGAGAAAGGGGGGAGAATGGGGAGAAAGTGAGAGAGGGGGGAAAGAGAGGGGAGCGAGAGAGTAAAAGGGGGAGAGAGTGGGAGACAAAGGGGAGAGAATGGGGAGGACAAAGGAAGAGAGTGGCCGGAAGGGGGAGAGATGGGGGAAGAGGGGAAAGAAGAGGTGAGGGCGAGAGAAACTTGGCGAGTGGGAAAGTGGATGAGCGTGAGGGAGAGATGGAGGGAGAGGAGGAGGGAGGGGTAGAGAGAGGTTGGGAGAGGTGGAGTGAGAGGGGAAAGTGGGAGTAAAAGGGGAGAGAGACGGGAGAGAAAAGGGGAGAGAGGGGTAGGGTGGTGAAGATTGGGAGAGCGGTGGACAGGGGGAGAGAGAGAGTGGGGAGAAGATGAGAGAGGGGAAGAGAGGGGAGAGAGGGAGAGAGGGGAGAGAAAGTGGGAGTGAGTGGGGAAGGCAGAGGAAGGGGACAGAGCGGGAAAAAGATCAAAGAAGAGGGGAGGGCGAGAGAAAGGGAGCGAGTGGGAGAGAGGGTGAGCGAGAGGGAGAGTGGGGGAGAGAGGGAGAGAGGGGGAGATAAAGGGGAAGTGAGTGGGGAGGGCAGAGGAAGAGATAGCGGGAAGGGGACAGAGCGGGAAAAAGATGAAAGAAGAGGAAATTGTGAGAGAAAGGGAGCGAGTGGGAGAGAGGGTGAGCGAGAGGGAGAGTGGGGGAGAGAGGGAGGGAGAGGGGGAGAGAGGAAAGGAGAGGGGAGAGAGAGAGGGAGTGTTTGAGAGAGAGGGATGAGAGACAGTGAGAGAGAGGGGTAAAGTGGGGGATAGGGATGGTGGAGAAAGGGTGCAAGAGGAAGAGAGAGTGGAACAAATGGTGGAGACAGGGGTACAGAGAGAGGGGGAGAGAGATGAAAGGGAGAGGGGACGAGAAACAGAAAGAGAGGGGAGGCAGAAAGAGTGAAGAGAATGGTGAGAGTGGGGAAAAGAGAGTGAGAGAGGAGGTGCGAAGTGACAAAGAGAGGTGAAGATGGGGAAAGGGGTAGGCATATGGGGGAGAGAGTAGGGATGGAGTGGGAGAGACGTAGAGTGAAGGGGAGAGAGAGGGGGAGAGAGTGGGAGAGAGATGGGAAGACAGATGCAGAGAGGGGGGAAAAGGATTGTGAGTGAGAGGGAGAGATGGAGGGAAAGGGGGAAAGAAAGGGAGAGAGAGAGGGGAGAGAGAGGGAGAGGAAGAGAGGGATAGAGATGGGTGGGAGAAGTGGAGGGGGTGAGAGAGGGGGAGTGATGGGGAGCGAGAGTGGGAAGGGCGAGAGTGATAGAGGAAAGAGAGGGGGAGAGAGAGGGGGAGAGTGGGGGAGAGAGGAGATAGAGGGGGGAGTGAGAGAGAGGGAGAGAGACGGTCTAGATAGGGGGAAAGTGTGGGGAAGAGGAGGAGAGGGGGAGAAAGATGGACAGGGTGGTGGAGATGGGGTGTGCATGGGAGAGATGGGGAGAAAGAGAGTGGGGAGAAGGTGAGAGGGTGGGGAAAGAGAGTGGAGATGGAGTAAAAGGGAATGAGGGGGACAGAAAGGGGGAGAGAGGGGGAAGGGGAGAGGAAGAGAGCGAGAGGAAAGGGATAGAGGGGTAAAAGGGGAAAGAAGAGGAGAGGGCAAGAGAAAGGGGGTGAATGGGAAAGAGGGTGAGCGTGAGGGAGAGTGGGGGAGAGAGAGGGAGAAAGTGGAGGAGAGAGATGGTGGAGAAAGGGATGGGAGAGGAAGAGAGATTGGAACAGATGGGTAGACAGGGATAGAGAGGGAGGGAGAGAGAAATAAGACAGAGGGGAGAGAGATGGGTCGAGACAGGGGGAGACAGAGGGAGAGATGGGGGAAAGAGAATGGGAGAGAGTGAGGGACAGTGGGGGGAGGGAGAGGGGAGAGAGAGTGGGGAAGAGATAGGGAGAGGGAGTGGTAATAGAAGGGGAGAGGGGAAAAGGGGAGAGAGGTGTGAAAGGTAAAGAGAGAGACATAGAGAAGGGGCGAGAGAGAGGGGAAAAGAGTGGGGAATAGGAGGAGAGGGGGAGGGTGGTGAAGATGGGGAGTGGGTGGGAGAGAGAGTGGGGAGAAGGTGAGAGAGGGGGTAAAGAGCGGAGAGAGAGAGTAAAAGGGGAGAGAGTTGGAGAGAAAGGGGGATAGAATGGGGAGGGCAGAGGAAGAGAGTAGCAGGAAGGGGAGAGATGGGGAAAAGGGGAAAGAACAGGTGAGGGCGAGAGAAAGGTGGCGAGTGGGAAAGTGGATGAGCGCGAGGGAGAGATGGAGGGAGAGGGGAGAGAGAGGTTGAGAGAGAGGGGTGAGGGGGTGCGAGAGGGGGAGAGAGGGGGAGAGCGGTTGGGAGAGGTGGAGAGAGAGGCGAAAGTGACAGTAAAAGGGGAGAGAGACGGGAGAGAAAGGGGAGAGAGGGGAGGGGAGTGGAAGAGTGGGAGGAAGGGGAGAGAGGGGACAAAGGGGAATGACGAGGAGAGGGCGAGAGAAAGGTGGCGAGTGAGAGAGGGAGGGAGAGTGGGAGAAGGAGGGAGAGAGAGGTGAGACGGTTAGAGGGGGAAATAGGGTGGGAGAGGGGGAGAGAGGGGGAACGAGATGGTGGAGAAAGGGGTGGGAGACAGGGGTAGAGAGAGATGGAGAGAGAAGGAAGAGAGAGGGAAGAGAGAGGGGAGTGGAGAAAAGTTAGGAAAAAAGGGGTGAGTGTGAAAAAGCGAGGGAGAGAGGGGAAAGAGTGGCATAGCAATGGGGAGAGAGAGGAGGAGAGAGGCGAAGAGAGGGAAAGAGATGGGTGAAAGATGGGGAGAGTGCGGGTGAGAGAGGGGAGAGACAGGGAGTGGGTTAAGGTGAAGGGAAGGGGGGAGAGAGTGGGAAAGATGTGGAGAGAGGCAGAGACAGTGGGAGAGTGTGGGTGAGATTGGGGAGAGAATGGGAGAGATTGAGGGAGAGAGAGGAGGAGAGTGAGAGAGGAAGGCAGAGGGGTAAAGAATGGAAGAGGGGAAGAAGGAGAGAGAGGAGGAGAGAGAGGGAGAGGGAGGGGTGAGAGAAGGGTTAGAGGTGGAGACGAGTTGAGTGAAAGGGAGAAAGAGGGAGAGAGAGGGAGAAGGGAAGAGTGGGGTGAAAGGGGGAAAGAATTAGATAGAGAGGAATAGAGAGGGGACAGAGGGGAGATAAAGGTGAGGAGACAGTGGGAGAGGGAATGGGAGAGAGAGAGGGTAGAGTGGGTGGAGGGAGAGAGCGAGTGATATTGGAGAGAGAGAGGGGAAGAGCGGGGTGCGAGGGGGGAGTGAGGGGAAGAGAGGGGGAAAGAGTGGTGAGAGAAGCGGTGAGAGGGAGAAGAGACTGGTAGAAACTGAGGGAGAAGGGAAGGGGAGAGAGTGGGAGAGGGGGATAGTTGAGAGAGGGGATAGAGTGGTGAGATAGGGAGCAGAGCGGGAGAGGGGAGAGAGTGAGGGACAGAGAGAGGGGAGACGGAGAGTGGGGGAGAGGAGGGAGAGAGAGGGGGGAAGAGAGGGTGTCAGAGAGAGAAAGCTGGGGAAGAGATTGGGAGAGTGGGGGAGAGAGGGTAGAAAGAGGGGGTTGAGAGGGCGAGAGATGGGCAAGAGGAAAAGGGGAGAGAAAGGGAGAGAGTGTGGGAAAGAAAGGGAGAGAGCCTGTGAGAGGAATGAGAGTGGGACAAGAAGGAAAGGGGGGGATGGAGAGGGGGAGAGGGAGAGAGAGATAGGGAAGAGGTGGGAGGGAGAGGGGGAGACAATGGGAGAGATGGGGAGGGGGGATAGAGAGAAAGATGGGGAGAGAGTGGGAGAGAGAGGATGGAAGAGAGGTGGGAGAGAGAGGGGGAGTTAGAGTGAGAGAGGGGGGGAGAGAGGGAGAGAGTGGGAGGGAGAGATTGGGAGAGAGGGGAAGAGAGCGAATGGGTGAGAGTGAGGGAGAAAAGGGGGAGAGAGACGGAGAGAGGGAGGGAGAAGGGAGGGAGAAGGGAAAAGAAAGGAAAAGGGGAAGAGGGTGAGAGAGAGGTGGAAGAGGGAGGGATGAGAGAAGGGGAGGGAAGAAAGGGGGTGAGAGAGGGGGAGAGATATGCACGAGAGCGAATGGGAGGGGGAGAGAGGGTTATGAGAGAGGGATGTAGATGGGGAGAGGGAAGGAGAGGGACATGGAGAGAGGGAGAGAGATGGTGAGAGGGAGAGGTGAACGATGGGAGAGATAGAGAGAGGCAGATATAGGGTGAGAGAGGGAGAGAGAGGGGGAAAGTGGTGGAGAGAAATTGTGGAGAAGGGTGGCAGAGGAAGACAGTGTGGAAGAGAGGGTGGAGACAGGGGTAGAGAGAGAGGGAGAGAGAAGGAAGAGAGACGGGGAAGAGAAACAGAGTGAGAGGGAGAGAAAGGGAGAAAGAGAGGAAGAGAGGGGTGAGAATGGGGAAAAGAGGGAGAGGGGAGAAAGTGGGAGATTGGTGGAGAGGGTGAGAGAGGGGGAGAAAAGGGGAAAGAAAGGGAGAGAGGCAGGAAAAACTGAACAGAGAAGGGGAGAGTATGGGAGAGAGAGGGAGAGAGGGTGAGAGAGGGGGCAAGAGGAGGATAGAGAGGGGGAGATGGAGGTAGAGAGAAGGGGAGAGATTGGAGAGAGGTACAAACAGGAGGAGAGGTGTGGTGATTGGTTGAGAAAGTGGGGCAGAGGGTGGGAGAGAGGGTTAGAGAAAGAGGGGTGAGAGGAGGAGAGAGAGGGAGAGAGAAGGAGGGGGAGAGTGGGGGAGATAGGGGAAAGAGGGGGAGGGGAATTCAGAGGGAGAGGGAGAGACGAGGATAGAGAGGGGAGGTGGAGAAAGGGCGAGAGTGAGGGGGAGGGGAGAGATGGTAAGAGAGAGGATGGAAGAGAGGGTGAGAGAGGAGGAGATAGAGGGAGAGAAGGAGGGAGAGCTGAAGAGAGAGGGGGAGAGTGTGGGAGAGAGAGGGGAGAGAGGGGTGGAGAGTGGAGTGGGAGAGAGAAGAGGTGAGGCGGGGAGATAGTGGGAAAGAGAGGAGGAGAGAGGAGGTGAGAGGAGAAAGGTGGAGAGAGGGAGAGAGGGTGGGAGAGTGGGAGAGAGATAAGGAGAAAGGGGGTAAGGAGGATAGAGGGTAAAGATTGTTTGATAATGTATGGGTGGTTAAGATGGAGAGATACACTGTGGAGTAGTAATGATGGATTGTTAAGGTGGGAATGTTACGGAGTCCTGAGATCCCCAGAAACCAGTAGCAATAGATATTCACCACAACACAGTGTTACTTAAACAAAAGTATGAATCCCTAAACCCATATATTTTCAGCTTCTTCGATGTCAAATATAACTGATGTACAAAGTTATAATCCTATCTTCCATTGATCAATCGCATTTTCACACATCTCTAACCAGTCCTCTTCCAGTATAATAAGTTGTAACTCTTTCTGCCATTTGTTTTTTTAATTCTAAAAACATCTTCTCTTGCATCAGACTGGACATGTCTGATATAAATCTTTTTTTTCTCCAATGTTTCTATGATTAATTTTTCAAATCTGGACAAATTAGGAAGTTTAATTTCTTGTCCAAAATTTCCTTTTAATAAAAAAGCTCACATTTGATAATAAGCCAATATTAAACACAGTGAAATATGGATTTTATTTATTGTAATTGAATAACCCCTTTTGCAAAACATTTGAATACTTTTAAAATCCCATTCCTTTAAATAACGACTCAATTTTAACATCTTGACAAACAATCAGTAATCACCTCTGATAAGGTTAATTTTCAGATCATACTCTTGTAATATTAAACAACCTTCTGGGTTTTTAATTATTCTTTGTGCTAGAGGATCATAGTGAATGAATATCACAATCGGATCACAAGAGGTGTGAATATGATACCCAACAATTTTTTTTATCAACAGTGGAACAGTTCCTTTGCTGAACATTGAATTGTTTTTTGATATGGATGGCCAATTTGCTAATAAAACTGCACCTGCTGCTCCCCTCATTGGCATGCACTCGTAAAGTAAATGGTCCGTCAAAACCAGGAGATTCCAACACAGAGCAATGGTATCTCTTTAAATGTTCCAATGCTGCCTGACCATCATTCGTCCGCACACAAAGATCTCCCCTTTTATTCAAAAAGGATGGTTAAAGGAAGAGCAACCTCCACAAAATATTCCCAGTAATATCGTGCGATTCCTAAAAAAAAACCTGCATTTTTGTCATTGGGAGTGGGAATTAACCTTATGCTTGAATCGGTGCAACTTTGCCATGGCCAACCGTGACCTTTGCAAATGGACTCTTAACTAAGTTAACAGTTACGTTCACTTTGGATAATCTTGGAGGCAATTTGTCCAATTGCCTTAGATGTTTTTTCACGTGTCACGTCTCATTATATACGTATAAACCGGACGGAGTAACAAGAGCTGAAATATTCCTTCCTCTCTGAGTTAAAGGCAGTAACCTTCCAACAAACCCAACTTAGTAAGGAATTGGAGCTCTGCCAATTTGATCGATGCAGTCAACTATTCTGGGAATAGGATGAGCATCTGTTATAGTGAATGAATTAAAAGCTGCCCAGAACCTAACAGTTCCATCGGGACCAGAATACAAGGCCGTCTCCCATACGAGTTCGAAGGTCTAATAATGTCATTCCCAACATATATTCCACATCCTGATCCATGATTTTTGAATCTTCTGAATGTATATTCTACATTTGATGAGATTTGCCTCTCGTACGTCTACATCATGGTAAATCGTTGATGTCTATTTTGGGCACATCAGGAAACAAATTTGTATATTTCCAAAAGTAATTCTTTCAACTGCATCTGCTCTTGGCCCTAAATTTCTTCCAAATTCTCCAAATATTTGCTGAGTTTGACAGGCATGCAGGAACCGTGGTTGCTGTCCTCATAATCTTACGATCTGCCGTTCTGTCAACATCTGACACATCTGATGCAGCTTGTTCTCCACCACCTTTATTCTCATAATAAGATATCAACATAATTATGTGACAAAACTGAATTTTATCCCTTCGATCTGGAGTGTTACCAACATAGATAAACATAGTTTGGTTTCGATTTAACTACGTATGGTTCAGTAAATCGAACTTTCTAAGGATTGTCATGTCTTGGGAACTTTACTCCCTGCCTTAAGACTCCTCACTTGAGCTTTCCTGTCCAAATAAATGCTTTATTTTACACCCTGAGCCATTTCTCTTGACCAAAGATCACACTTTCTGGAACCTATCCTTAAGTTTAGAGACAGAATCCAGCAAATCCAACTGCCCATACTTATTAACCCACAGTTCTTTTTTTTTAATCAAAATCTCACCTGAAGTCCAAGGACCATTTCCAAAGGGACTGAAACCTTAATACATGGTCTCCCTGGCTGAAAACAACCATAAATGAATCCCTTCATCCCAATCTTTCTAGTAAACTCTCCTCATATTCTGTTAAGAGTAGAATGAAACCTTTGCAAAACTCCCTGTGTTTCAGGATTGGATTGCACTGTTAAACCACCCAGACAGGAGGATAGACCCTTGATCACTCTGAATCTCTTTTGGTAGTCCAAAAAAATCGTTCTGGAACATTTACCACCGTTTCGACTTTAATATTGGTAGAGCCTCTGGAGGTCTCCACGCTGTGCACATAATTGTTAATAAGCACAGTAAATGGGTAGATAATTTGGGAGAATTTGGTAAGATTAGAAAAGGTGACATACATATACGCATTTTAAACCAGATCTTATTTGAAAGACAGAAGAATTCATATTCAGAAACTATGAAAATGTGGTGCACATTCCACAAGTAGGTGGTAATTGAAATGACGTCATGAAATGAATCGACCGTTGTTTGGACTGGAGGCAGACTGGCTGGTTGGATAACTACAAGGCACTCACTCAAACGTCAATGAGAAGTTTTGTTTACTTACGACAACAGATGGGAGCCGGGGTAGAGCTCCTGTGGTTTGGTGAATAAGGTGGGGGTATTGTAGCAAGGGAAAGAGTCACATGGGATTTCTGGCAGTTGGAGAGAGAGGTGAGGCAAGTTCTCTCAGCCAGTGTGGGTGTGTGGGACACTTGAAGCAGCTAAACAGGGAAAGCCAGGATGTGAAATATAATTGAAGATTTTTAAACTCACACTAAACTCGCACCATTCTTTGAAAAGAGATGGAATGCAAAGAATGTAGATGAGAGTTTGAAAACAGACAATACTAACGAGTAGGCCTCTTCTTATCAGGAGCCCCAAGGATTCAAGGATCTGGTTCAGGCTGGTACAGTGACCTAAGGTGGTCTATAGCTAATAGAGCACTTGCTTAATAGAGACATGAATATTAACTTAGACGCCCCTAAGGAGGGAATGAACTAATTAACATAACATGTAATGTATGAAGAGGGAGGAACTGAGTGATACCTGTATTGATGGAAGGGAAAAGTAATGTATTGGGATGCTGATTTGAAGAAGGTAAATGAAGTTGGGGTGATGTTGAGAGCAGGAATGTACAAAAGATTGATGATTATGAACCTCCTGTGTGTCTGCAGACCAGGGACACCCAACTCTGCGGACTCGAAATAAAGCTGAACCTGTTCTCCAAGGCTTTGTTTCCAGAGTAGTGATTGTGAACACTTTATATTTCATACAGGAGAAGCTGGCTCGATGCAGAATGCTCCTGAGTGGCAGATGGCTAGAAGTGCTCTCTACAGAAAGGAACTCTGTGATAGCCTAAAAGAAAGAGCCATATGGAGAATCCTGATATGGGACAAGTTTAATCAGCGAGACCTTGATGGTGTAAATCTTGGAAATCCTGGAACAGCACATCTCCCTCTTTGAAAACCCTACGGGAACCTTCCTGAGTGGTACCCATTTCTCACTTTCTCCTTTCACCCTCCATTTCTCCCTCTCTTCTTGCACCCTCAATGTCTCCCTTTCTCCTTGCACCTTTCATTTCTCCAAATCCAATTGTCAATTGAAAAGATCTATTCTCTGGAAAGTTTTCCAAGTCTTCCTCAAAAGAATTTCCATCCCCTAGTATAATATTCCTCTATAATCCTCTTCATATGTACTTTTCTCATCCAAGGTTTAACTTTAGCAATTTTCAGAAACAACCATCAGTAAATCTTTTCTCTTGTTCTGCAGCTCCGCAGGTGATGTTTGTGATGAAAAAATGCAACGACGTCCAATGCTGCTGTGTTTCTAGACACCAGCTCCCAAATTGCAATGGTCAAATCCTAGATCTCTATGGTGTCGAGATACACTGTGGTGCAGTAATAATGAACTGACACTGGGTAGGTCGTTATGATTGAGAGATACACTATGGTGTATTAATGATGGATTGATACTGTGGTTATGGTGGAGATATAAACTGTGTTGTAGTAATGATGGATTGATACAGTGTAGGCCATTATGGTGGAGAGATACACTGTGGTGTATTAATGATGGATTTATACTGTGGTTATGATGAAGAGATACAATGTGGGGTAATAGTGTTGGATTGCTTCTGTGGTTATAGTGGAGAAATACACTGTATTAGAATAATGACGGATTGATTCTGTGTAGGTGGTTATGATAATGTGATACACTGTGATGTAGTAATTTATGATTTATATATTTTACAGTGAATTTTGAATACAGATGAATGTTTGGAATTTATGATTTAAATGATGATATTGTTTAATGAATATTTATTACTAGTGAATGTACATCTTTAAATCTGTAAGAAATACCCTCAAGTCCTTTCTAGATCCCAGCGCATCTGTTGTGCGCTGTCCCAATGGCTGGTTGTGCTTCCTGGCTTCTCATCCCTGCTGCAGCCCGGATATGACCCGGTGTTTCCCGCCTCAACCCAGGAGCCTGTTCTGAAACATGGTCCACGTTGTAATCTCACAAAATTGTGGGTAGATAATAAAAGCCCGTGCTCGACTGGAGGGTGGCCGTCATGGGCAGTGGGGTTCAGGGATTTGTCCACTGCAACCGATTATGCTGTGTCTGTTTTGCAAACAGATCGTTGTTTTTGAGGGGAGATAAATTGGGGCGGGTTTGACCGTGTAGGTCATTTAGAAACACACCAGCTCTGCTCAGGCCAGGCAGGTCGGCGCCGAGAGACTTGGCAAACAGCTTTGGCGGCTTCCCGATGGATTGTTGGCTGAAATGGCAACTGATGGAAGACCTGGTCGGAGCCGCGGTCTGTCTGAAATGGAACCTGCTGTTCTAGGAGGATTCGCAAGGGGAGAGAGTCAAACAGGTTTTCTCTCTCTCTCGCTCTCTCTCTCTCTCTCTCTCTCTCTCTCTCTCTCTCTCTCTCTCTCTCTCTCTCTCTCTCTCTCTCTCTCTCTCTCTGTGTGTGAGTGTGTGTATGTGTGTGTGTGTGTGTGTGTGTGTGTGTGTGTGAGAGAGAGAGAGAGAGAGAGAGAGAGACAGAGAGAGAGGAGAGAGACAGAGAGAAAGAAGGAGATAGACTGATAGAGAGTGAGAGAGAGAGGAGAGAGAGTGAGAGAGAGAGATCAGTCAACATTTGGGACTGGAACAGGACAAGCTAGCAAGCTTTTGGAAGATGGTCTGGTCGAAGCCCTTGTAGTCCGCGCACGAGGAGGGGACCAGGTGCCTAATGTTTCATTTTGAACAAGAAGGGAACCCTGTGGTGACTTGAAACAAGAGGTGATTATCTGTAGAGCCATGACGGAGTGCGCATGTCACGTCGGTGAGACACCAAAGTGGTTGGTAACAAGGAATCAGTAGTGGGACTGGTACAGGGCGGAGGGGAGAGAGTGGGGATGTGGGATCAGTGTGGGAACTGGTACAGGGCTGTGGGGAGTGAGTGGGGCAGTGGAATCGGAGTGGGGACTGGAACAAGGCTGCGGGGAGAGGGCGGGGATAGGTGCGGGGACTGGTACACGACTGTGGGGTATGAGCAAAGCAGTGGGTGAGGCGTTGGGACAGGTACAGGGCTGTGGGGAGAGATTGGGGCAGTGCGATCAGTGTGGGGACTGGTACAGGGCTGTGGTGAGAGTGGGATCAGTGTAGTGATTGGTAGAGGGCTGCGGGAGAGAGTGGGATCAGTGTGGGTCCTGATACAGGGCTGTTGGGAGAGAATAAGGCAGTGGGTTCAATGTAGGGACTGATACATAGCTGTGGTTAGAGAGCGGGGCAATGGGATCAGTGCAGGGTTGTGGGGAGAGAGCAGGTCAATGGGATTAGTATGGGGACAGGTACAGGGCTGTGAAGAGAGAATGGGGCAGTGGGATCAGTGAGGGGACTGGTACAGGGCTGTGGGAAGTGTTTGGGGCAGTGGGATCAGTGCGGGGACTGGTAAAGGGTTGTGGGGAGAGTAGGATAAGTGCGGAGATTGATACAGTGCAGTGGGGAGAGAGCGAGAGAGTGGGATCTGTGTGGGAATTGGGACAGGGCTGTGGGGAGATGTTGGAGCTGTGGGATTAGTGTGGGGACAGGTACATGGCTGTGGGGAGAGAGCAGGGCAGTGGGAACAGTGTGGAGACTGACAGAAATGTGGGGAGAGTGGGGCAGTGGGGTCAGTGCGCTGACTGGTACAGGGCAATGGGGAGAGTGTGTAGCAGTGGGATCAGTGTGGAGACTGGAACAGGGCTCGAGGGAGAGAGTGGAGCAGTAGGATCAGTTTCGGGACCGATGTTAGACTGTGGGGAGAGAGCGGGGCAGTGTGATATGTTTGGGGCCTGGTGCAGTGCTGTGGGAAGAGAGTGGGATCAGTGCAGGGATGGGTACAGGACTGTGGGGTGAGAGCAGGGCAGTCGGATCAGTGCGGGGAGTGGTACAGGACTGTGGGAAAAGAGCAGGATCAGTGTATGGACTGGTACATGGCTGTGGGGAGAGAGCAGGGCAGTGGGATCAGTGTGGGGACTGATACAGAGATCAGAGGAAAGAGCAGTGGAGTGGTTCAGTGTGGGGACTGGTACAGGGCAATGGGAAGAGAGCAGGGCAGTGGGATTCACGTGGGACGTATAGGGCTGCGTAGAGAGCTTGGGGCAGTGGATTCCTAGTAGGGTCTGGTACAGGCCTCTGAGTTGAGATCGGGGCAATGGGATCTATGTGGGGACTGATAACCGGACGTGGGGACAGATCGGGCCAGTGGGATCAGTGCAGGGATTGGTACAGGACTGTGGGTAGAAAACGGGATCAATGTGGGGACTGGTACAGGGCTGTGGGGAGAGAGCGGGGCAGTGGGATCAGTTTGCAGACTGATACAGGGCGGTGGGGAGAGAGCAGGGTAATCGGATCAATGTGGGGACTGGTACAGGGCTGTGGGGAGGGAGCAGGGTAATCGGATCAGTGTGAGGACTGGTACAGGGCTCTGGGGAGAAACCGGGATCAATTTGGGCCTGGAACAGGGCATTGGGGAGAGAGTGGGATTTATGTGGGGACTGATAACCGGATGTGGGGACGGACCGGGCCAGTGGGATCAGTGCGGGGATTGATACAGGGCTGGAGAGAAACCAGGATCAATGTGGGGACTGGTACAAGGCAGTGGGAAGAGAGTGGGGCAGTGGGATCAGTTTGCGGACTGGTACAGGGCTTTGGGGAGAGATGGGGTCATTCAGAGCCATGTGAAGACTGGTACAGGGCTGTGGGGAGAAAGTGGGATCAATGTGGGGACTGAAACAGGGCTGTGGGGAGAGAGCGGGGCAGTGGGATCAGTGTGGGACCTGGTACAGGGATGTGGGGAGAGAGTGGGGAAGTAGGATCAGTTTGGGGTATGGTACAGGGCAGTGGGGAGAGAGCGGAGCAGTGGGGTCAGTGCGGGGTCTGACACAGGGCTGTGTGGAGAGAGCAAAGTTATGGGGTCCGTGCGGGACTGATACAATGCTTTGGGGAGAGCGTGGAGCAGTGGGATCAGTGTGGGATCTGGTACAGGTCTGTAGGGAGAGAGTGGTTCAGTGCGATCAGTCTGGAGATTGGTACAGCGCAGTTTGCAGAGCTAAGGGCAGTGGGATCAGTGCAGGGAGAGGTACAGGGCAGTAGTGAGTCTGGGATCAGTGGGGGACTGGCTCAACGCTGTGGGGATGGTGAGAGCAGTGTGGGGACTGGTAGAGTGCTGTGGGGAGAGTGGGATTAGTGTAGGGAGTGGTAGAGGGCTGCAGGGAGAGAGTGGGGCAGTGGGATCTTTGTGAGGAATGGCACAGTGCTGTGGGGAGTGAGTGGGCAGCGGGATCAGTTTAGGGACTAGTACAGGTCTGTGGGGAGAGAGCAGGGCAGTCGGATCAGTGGGAACGGAGAGGGCTGTGGGAAGGAGTGGGGCAGTGGATCAATGTGGGTCCTGGTACAGGACTGTGGGGTGAATGTGGGGCAGTGGGATCAGTATTGGGACTGGTACAGTGCTCTAGGGACAGAGTAGGGCAGTCGGATCAGTTTGGGGACTGCTGCAGGGCTGTGTATAGTCAGCGGGGGCGTGGGATCAGTGAGAGAATGGTACAGGGCTGTGGGGAGTGAGTGGGGGAGTGGGATCAGTGCCGGGACTGGTAGTTGGCAGTGGGGAGAGGTCGGGGCAGAGGGATCAGTGCAGGGACTGGTACAGGGCTGTGGGGAGAGAGCGGGGCAGTGGGATCAGTGTGGGAACTGGTACAGCGCTGTTGGATCTGTGTGGGAACTGGTACAGGGCTGTGAGGAGAGTGTGGGGAAGTGGGATCAGTGTGGAGAATGGTACAGGGCTGTGGAAGTGAGTGGGGCAGTGGGATCCGTGTGGGGACTGGTACAGGGCAGGGGGAGAGAGCAGAGAAGCGGGATCAGTGTGTGGAGTGGTATAGTGCTGTGTGGAGAAAGTGGGGCAGTGGGATCAGTGCGTGGACTGGTACAGGGCTGTGGGGAGAGAGCTGGGCAGTGGAATCAATGTGTGGAGTGATACAGGGCAGTTGGGATAGAGCGGGGCAATGGGATCAGTGGGTGGACTGTTGCAGTGCCGTGGGGAGTGACCGGGTTCCATTTGGGGACTTTTACAGAGCTGTGGGGAGAATGCGGTGCAGTGGGATCAGTACGGAGTCTGGTACAGGGCTGTGGGGAGAGAGTGGGAGAGTGGGATATGCGGGATCTGGTACAGGGTGGGGAGAGAGTGGGATCAGTGTGGGGACTGGTACAGGACTCTGGTGTGAGAGCGGGGTCAATGTGGGGATTGGTACAGGGCTGTGTGGAGAGAGCGTGGTAGTGGGATCAGTGCAGGGACTGGTGCAGGGCTGTGGGGCGAGAGTGGGGCAGAGGGATCAGTGTGGGGACTCGTACAGGGCTGTGTGGAGAGAGTGGGACATAGGGACCAGTGTGGGGAATGGTACAGGGCTGTTTGAAGAGAGCGGGACTGTGTGATCAGTTTGGGGACTTGTACAGTCCTGCGTGGATAGTGCGGGGCAGTGGGATCAGTGGGGGTCAAAGACTCGACCAGCAGTGTTTCACGGTTTGACTGGCTTGGCCCCATCTGGTTCTCTTCTCTGAACAACATGTTTTTCTCTCTGTTCCACCCCATCGGGTGGATCGCCCCATCTGGAGTAGCGGAGGAGATTCAGCCAATTCCCGAACTGCGGCTGGCGTGCCTGGGGACTGGTGTCCCAATCGCTATTGTCTTTGAACAATTCAGCAGGCGTGGGAAAAGGCATTTAACCCCCTCCCTGCCTGCCGCCATGTCTCAACACGGACAGGGACGCAGTGAGAGAAGACTCTCTCTCCCTCTCTCTCTCTTTCTCTCTCTCTCTCTCTCTCTCTCTCTCTTTCTCTCTCTCTCTCTATCTCACACACACACACACACACATACACACACACACACACACACACACACACACACACACACACACACACACACACACACCACACACGTGTACAAGTTGAATAGGCCAGGTCGGCCCCTTCTAGTCCAAGGAATCATTTAACAATTACAGCCCAGAAACTGGTCGGTTCAGATCCTCTAGTCTCTGGGACACTGAGATGGTCAATGCGGGTCTACGGGCAAC
Organism: Narcine bancroftii; assembly: GCF_036971445.1. Lineage (NCBI taxonomy): Eukaryota > Metazoa > Chordata > Chondrichthyes > Torpediniformes > Narcinidae > Narcine > Narcine bancroftii. Next base: position 81,489,162 of record NC_091476.1, on the reverse strand, counting down.
TGGGAGGGGTGCATGAGTCTATTCGAGGCATTGTCAGAGGTCGGTAAAACTCTGCCAGGGGTGCTAGACGCTCTATGTGGCCCTGTGATGGAGTTGTTGAGATGCTACCGGGATACATGAGATGTCAATGAGGCTCGAAGAGTCCCTAAGATGGATTGTTGGGAGTGGTTGAAGAATGGGTAATTGGTTGGGGTGGATGAAGAATGGTTGTACGGTTGAGAGTGTTTGAAAAATGGTTAGATGGTTGGGAGTGTTTGATGAATGGTTGGATGGTTGGGAGTGGTTAAAGAATGGTTGGATAGTTGGGAGTGGGTGAAGAATTGTTGGATGTTTGGTAGTGGATGAAGAATGGTTGCATGGTGTGGTTGAAGAATGGTTAGACGTTTGGGAATGGTAGAATAATTGATGGATATTTGGAGGTTTTTGATAAATTGTTTGGTTGTCGAGAGTGGTTGAAGAATTGTGGGATAGTTATAATTTGTTCAACTATCACTGGATTGTAGTGAATGAATAAAGAATGGATCTATAGTTGTGAATGGCTGAAGAATGGTTAGATAGTTGGGACTGGTTAAGGAATGGTTGGATCGCTGGGAATGGTTGAAGAATGGATTTTTGGAAGTGGTTGAAGAAGTTGTATAGTTGAGAGTGGTTGAGGATTGGTTGGAAAGTTGGAAGTGGGTGAAGAATGGTTGAATGGTTGGGAGTGGTTGAAGAATGTTTGGATTTTTGGAAGTGATTGAAGAAGTTGTATAGTTGAGAGTGGTTGAGGATTGGTTGGAAAGTTGGAAGTGGGTGAAGAGTGGTTGGATGGTTGGGAGTGGTTGAAGAATGTTTGGATTTTTGGAAGTGATTGAAGAAGTTGTATAGTTGAGAGTGGTTGAGGATTGGTTGGCTAGTTGTGAGTGTTTGAATAATTGTTGGATGGTTGGGAGTGGTTGAAGAATGTTTGGATATTTGGGAATGTTGGGATGGTTTGGAGTGCTTGAAGTATGGTTGGATGGTTGGGGAAGTTTGACGAATGGTTGAATTGTTTGGAGTGGTTGAAGTATGGTTGGATCTTTGTGAGTGGTTTACAAGTGGTTGGAATGTCGGGAGAGGCTGAAAAATTGTTGGATGGTTGGGAGTGGTTGAGGAATGGTTGTATAGGTGGGTCTTGTAGAAGAATGGATAGAGAGATGTGTGTGGTTGTAGAATGGTTGTATAATTTGGAGTGGTTGAAAAATGGTTGGACTGTTGCTAATGGTAGAATAATGGGTGGATATTTGGAAGTTTTTGATAAATTGTTGGGTTGTCGAAAGTGGCTGAAGAATTAAATGGGGGAAATTTTGAATGATTTCTTTGCCTCGGTATTCACTAGGGAAAATATATTGAACCAGTGGAAGAAAAGAAAAATATGGGGAGGTCATGAAGCATATCAGGATAACCGAGGAGGTAGTGATGGCTGTGTTGAAAAGATAAATCTCCAGAACCTGACAAAATATTCCCAAGGACACTCAGGGAGGCTTGAGACAGATAGTGGGGCCATTAACAGAGATACTTAGGATGTCACTGGCCGCGGGGGTAGTGCCAAAGAATTGGAGGGTGGCGCATGTGGTTCTGCTGTTTAAGAAAGGGTCCAAATGTAAACCTGGGAATTATAGGCCCGTGTGGTGGGCAGGTTGATGGAAAGTGTTCTGAGGGATGGTATTTACAAATTTTTGGAGGTACAGGGATTGATAGGGAGTAATCAGCAAGGTTTTGTCAGGGCTAGATCATGCTTGACAAACCTGATAGAGTTTTTCGAGGGGGTTACAAAAAAAGTTGATGAAGGGAAAGCTGTGGATGTTGTCTATTTAGACTTTAGTAAAGCTTTTGACAAAGTTCCCCACAGGAGGTTGGGAAAAAAACGTGGAGACATTAGGCATAAATAAGGAGGTAGTGAAATGGATTCAGCAATGGTTGGATGGGAGGTGTCAGAGAGTAGTGGTAGAAAATTGTTTGTCCAATTGGAGGCCGGTGACTAGTGGAGTTCCTCACAGATCGGTCCTGGGTTCACTATTGTTTGTTATATATATTAACGATTTGGAAGTAGGGGTGGAGAATTGGATAAGCAAGTTTGCGGATGATACAAAGATTGGTGGTGTTGTGGACAGTGAGGAAGATTACCGTAGATTAAAAGGTGATTTAGGAAGGCTGGAGGTGTGGGCTGAGAAATGGCTGAGGGAATTTAATGCAGATAAGAGTGAGGTGTTTCATTTTGGAAAGGCAAATCTAAATAGGTCATATGCATTAAATAGTAGGCTATTGAAATGTGCAGAGCTACAAAGGGATTTAGGAGTGCTGGTAAATAGTACACTCAAGGCTGACACTCAGGTAGATGGCGTGGTGGAGAAGGCATTTGGAATGTTGGCCTTCATAAATCGGAGTATTGAATTCAAGAGTAGGGAGGTTATGATGAAATTGTACAAGGCATTGGTGAGACCAAATTTGGAGTACTGTGTACAGTTTTGGTCACCAAATTATAGCAAAGATATAAACAAAATAGAGAGAGTGCAGAGAAGGTTCACGAGAATGTTGACAGGATTTCAAGGTTTGAGCTATAGGGAAATATTGTGCAGACTAGGGCTTTTTTCTCTGGAGCGTATAAGATTGAGAGGGGACTTGATAGAGGTGTTTAAGATTTTAAAAGGGACAGACAGAGTAAATGCTTTTTCAATTAAGAGTGGGGGAGATTCAAACGAGAGGGCATGGTTTAAGATTGAAGGGGGAAAATTATAAGGGGAACATGAGGCGAAATTTCTTTATGCAAAGGGTGGTAGGGATGTGGAATGAGCTTCTGGCAGACGTGGTTGAGGCGGGATCATTGGTTACATTTAAGGATAGACTGGATAGTTACATGGAGAGGAGAGGAGAGGACTGGAGGGGTATGAACCAGGTGCTGTTCAGTGGGACTAAGAGGGTGGGGATTTGTTACGGCATGGACTAGTAGGGCCGAACTGGTCTGTTCTGTGCTGTAAGTGGTTATATGGTTATATGGTTAATTGTGCGATTGTTATAATGTTTTCAATTGTCTCTGTATTGTACTGAATGAATGAAGAGTGGATCTATAGTTGGGAATGGCTGAAGAATGGTTAGATATTTGGGCCTGGTTTAAGGAATGGTTGGATGTTTGGAAATGGTTGAAGAATGTTTGACATTTTTGAAGTGGTTGAAGAAGTTGTATATTTGAGAGTGGTTGAGGATTTGTTGGATAGTTGGGAGTGGTTGAAGAATGGTTGGATGGTTGGTAGAGGTTGAAGAGTGGTTAGATTGATGCGAGTGCCTAAAGAATGGCTGGATGGTTTGGAGTGTTTGATGAATGATTGGATGGTTCGGATGGATAGACAAATGGTTGGACGATTGGTAGTGGATGAAGAATTGTTGAATAGTTGGAAGTGGATGAATGATGGTTGAATGGTTGGGAGGGGGTGAAGAATGGTTGGATAATTGGGAGTGGTTGAAGAATAGTTGGATGTTTTGGAGTGGCTGAAAAATGTTTGGATGGTTGAGCGTCCCTAAAGATTGGATGGATGTTTGGGAGTGCCATACGAATAGTTGGATGGTTGGAAGTGGTTGACAATTTGTTGGATGTTTGAGAGTGGTTGAAGAATGGTTGGATAGCTGGGTGTGGTTGTAGAATCTTTGGTAATTTGTGGGTGTTTGATAAATGGATGTATTGATGAGGGTGGCTGAAGAAGTGTGGAAAGGTTGTCAGTGGTTGAATTGTCTCTGGATTTTTTGGAGAAATGAAGAATGGTTGGATAGTTGGGAGTGGTTGAAGAATAATTGGATGGTGGGAATGGTTGGCTAATGGTCGGATAGTTGCGAATATTGAGGAATTGTTTTATATTTGGAACTGGCTGAAGAATGGTTGGTTAGATGTGAATGGTTGAAGAATGATTGGCTGGTTGGGAGTTGTTGAAGTAGGATCGTTGCGAATGGTTGAAGGATGGCTGAGAATGGTTGAAGAATGATTGGAGAAATGGGTGTCGTTGGGTTCGGGTTAGGGTTAGGGGTTATCAAGCTGGAGTGTTTAAAGAATATTTGGATAGTTGTGAATGGTTGACAAATGGGTGTATATTTGGGATTGACTCAATAATCGTAGGATCTTTGATGGTGTTTGATAAATGGTTGTATTGTTCAGAATGGTTCAAATATTGTGTGATCGGAGTCAGTGGTTGTAGTGTCAATGTATTGTAGTGAGTGAATGAAGAATAGATCGATCATTGAACGTGATTCAAGAAAGGATGTATAATTGGGAGTGGTTGATGAATGGTTGGATGTTTGAGAGTGGCTGAAGAATGGTTGGATGCTTGGAAGTGCCTTAGGAATGGTTGGATGGTTGGGAGTGCATGACAAATGGTCGGATGTTTGAAAGTGGTTGAAAAATGGTTGGATAGCTGGTAGAGGTTGTAGAATCTTAGGAAATTTGAGAGTGTTTGATAAATGGTGTATTGATGAGGGTGACTTAAGAAGTGAGGGAAAGTTGTCAGTGGTTGAAATGTCTTTGGATTGTTTTGGGCGAATGATGAATAGTTGGATAGTTGGGAGTGGCTGAGGTGTCGCTATAGAGATGTGACTTGTTGTAGAATGGTCGTATAGTTCGGAATTGATGAAGAATGATTGTATAGTTCGCAGTGGTTGAAGAACGGATGAATGGTTGGGAGTGGTTGAAGAATAATTGGATTGTTGAGAGTGATTGAAGAATGGTTGGATAGTTGGGATTGCTTGAAGAATGGTTGGACAGCTGGGAGTGTTTGAAGAATGATTGGATGGTTCGGAGTAGGTGACAAATGGTTAGATATTTGAGAAAGGTTGGATGGTTTGTAGTGCTTGAAATATATTTGGATAGTTGGGAGTGGTTGAAGAATGGTTGGATGGTTAGGAGTGGTTGAAGAATGGTCGGATGATTGGGAGTGCTTGAAGAATGGTTGGATAGTTGGGAGAGGTTGAGGTATCGTTGGATATTTGTAAATGTTTGGATATTTGGCAGTGGTTGACAAATGATTTAATATTTGGTAGTGGATGAATGATTGTTAAGAATGGTTGGATTGTTGGAAGTGGTTGAGGAATGATTGGATGGTTGGTATTGGTTGAAGAATGATTGAGTATTTGGTAGTGGATGAATGATGGTTGAATGGTTGGGACAGGGTTAAGAATGGTTGAATAGTTGGGAGTGTTTGAAGAATAGATGGATGGTTGGGAGTGGCTGAATAATGTTTGTATGGCTGAGCGTGCCTGAAGATTGGTTGGATGGTTGGGAATGGTTGAATAATGCTTGGGTGAATGGGCGTGATTAAAAAGCAATTGGATATTTGGGTGTGATCGAAGAATGTTTGGATAGTTAAGAGTGGTTGAAGAATGCTTGGATGGTTGGGAGTGATTGAAGAATAGTTGGATGGTTGGGAGTGGCTGAATAATGTTTGTTTTGTTGAGCGTGCCTGAAGATTGGTTGGATGTTTAGGAGTGCCTAACAAATGGTTGGATGGTTAAGATTAGTTAACAATTTGTTGGATGTTTGAGAGTGGATAAAGAATGATTGGATAGTTGTAAGTTGTTGTAGAATCTTTGGTAAATTGTGGGTGTTTGATAAATGGTTGTATTGATGAGAATGGCTGAAGAAGTGTGGAATAGTTGCCAGTGGTTGAATTATCTGTTAATTGTGTTGGGCGAATGAAGAATGGTTGGATAGTTGGGAATGGTGGAAGAGTCGCTGTAGAGATGTGAACTTTTGTAGATTGGTTGTATAGTGGGAAGTGTTGATGAATGGTTGCATATTTAGGAATTGAAGAATTGTTGAATATTTCGGAGTGGTTGACGAAATGTTAGATGATTGGTTGGGAGTGGTTGAAGATAGTTGGATAGTTGGGGCTATTTGAAAAATGTTTGGATTGCTGGAAATGGTTGAATAATGGTGGATAGTTGGGAATGTTTGAACTATGTTTGCATATTTGGGAATGGTTGAACTATGTTTGGATATTTGGGAATGATTGAATAATTGTTTTATATTTGTGTGTGTTTGAAGAATGTTTGGATTGTTGGGACATTGAAGAATTGTTGGATGTTGGGAGTGTTTGAAGAATGGTTGTATATTTGGGAGTGGTTTTAGAATGGTTGGATATTTGGTAATGTTCGGATGGTTTGGTGCGGTTGAAGAACGGTTGGATAGTTGGGATTGCTTGAAAATTGGTTGGATGGTTGTGAGTGTTTGAAAAATGATTGCATGTTTCAGTGTGCTTGAAGAATGGTTGGATAGTAGGGACTGGTTGAAGAATCGTTGCATATTTCGTAATGGTTGGATATTTGGCAGTGGTTGACTAATTGTTAAATAGTTGGTAATGGTTGAAGAATGCTAGGATGGTTGGGAGTGGTTGACGAAATGTTAGATGATTGGTTGGGAGTGGTTGAAGATAGTTGGATAGTTGGGGCTATTTGAAAAATGTTTGGATTGCTGGAAATGGTTGAATAATGGTGGATAGTTGGGAATGTTTGAAGAATGGTTGGAGGATTGGGTGTCGTTGAAGAATCTTTGTCAAGTTGTGAGTGGTTAAAGAATACTTGGATATTTGTGAATGGTTGAAAAATGGTTGGATATTTGAAAGTGCTCGAAGAATTGTTGGATAGCTGGGAGTGGCTGAAGAATTGTTGAATAGTTGGAAGTGGATGAATGATTGTTGAATGGTTGGGAGTGGGTGAAGAATGGTTGGAAGGTTGAGAGGGGCTGATGAATGGTTGGATGCTTCGGAGTTCCTTAGGAATCTTTATATAGTTGGGAGTGGTTGAGGAGAGGCTGAAGAGTAGTGACTTATTGTAGAATGGATTTATCGTTGGGAACGTTAAACAATGGTTTTATAGTTGGCAGTGCTAGAAAAATGGTTGGATGTTTTGGAGTGGTTGAGGAATGGTTGAATGGTTGGGAGTAGCTGAATAATATTTGGATGGTTGACCGTGCCTGAAGATTGGTTGGATGTTTTGGAGTGCCTTAAGAATAGTTGGATGAATGGGAGTGGTTGACAATTTGTTGGATGTTTGCACGTGGTTGAAGAATGGTTTGCTAGTTGGGAGTGGTTGTAGAATCTTTGGTAATTTGTGGGTGTTTGATAAATGGATGTATTGATGAGGGTGGCTGCAGAAGTGTGGAAAGGTTGTCAGTGGTTGAATTATCTCTGGATTGTTTTGGGCGAATGAAGAATGGTTGGATAGTGGGAATGGTGGAAGAGTCACTGTAGAGATGTGACCTTTTGTAGAATGGTCATATAGTTGGAAGGTGTTGAAGAATGGATGTATATTTGGGGGTGGTTGACGAATCGTTGAATATTTAGGTATGTTTGAAGAATGTTTGGATTTTTGGGACATTGGAGAATTGTTGCATGTTGGGAGTGTTTGAAGAATGGTTGGGCATTTGGGAGTGGTTTTAGAATGGTTGTATATTTGGTAACGTTTGGATGGTTTGGTGCGGTTGAAAAATGGTTGGATAGTGGGTAGTGCTTGAAACATGGTTGGATAGTTTTGAGTGTTTGAAAAATGATTGGGTGTATCAGGGTGCTTGATGAATGGTTGTATGTAGTGACTGGTTGAAGAATCGTTGTATAATTGGGAATGGTTGGATATTTGGCAGTGGATGACGAATGGTTAAATAGTTGGTAATGGCTGAAGAATGATAGGAGAGTTTTGAGTGTTTGAATAATGACTGGATATTTCAGGGTGCTTGATGAATGGTTGTATAGTACCGACTGGCTGAAGAATCGTTGGATATTTGGGAATGGTTGTATATTGTGCAGTGGTTGAAGAATAGTAGGATAGCTGGGAGTGGTTGAAGAATTGTTGAATATTTGGAAGTGGATGAATGATTTTTGAATGGTTGGGAGTGGGTGAAGAATCGAATGGATGGTTGGGAATGGTTGAAGAATGGTTGGATGGTTGAGAGGGGCGGATAAATGGTTGGATGTTTGGAAGTGCCTAAGGAATGGTTGGATGCTTGGGTGTGTTTGACAAATGAATGGTTGTTTGAAAGTGCTTGAAGAATGGTTGGATAGCTGGGGGTGGTTGATGAATTGTTGAATAGTTGGCAGTGAATGAATTATTGTTGAACGGCTGGGAGTGGCCGATGGATGGTGGGATAGTTGGGAGTGGTTGATGAATGGTTGGATGGTTGAGAGGGGTAGATGAATGGTTGGATGTTTGAGAGTGCCTTAGGAATGGCTGGATGGTTGGGTGTGGTTTAAAAATTGTTGGATGTTTGAGCGTGGTTGAAGAATAATTTGGTAGTTGGGAGTGGTTATAGAATATTTGGCAATTTGAGAGTGTTTGATAAATGTTGTATTTATGAGGGTGGCTGAAGAAGTGTAGGAAAGTTGTCAGTGCTCTAAATGTCTCTGAAATTTGTTTGGTCGAATGAAGAATGGTTGGTTAGTTGCGAGTGGTTGTAGAATCTTTGGTAATTTGTTTGTGTTTGATAAATGGTTGTATTGATGAGCGTGTCTGAAGAAGTGTGGGATAGTTGCCAGTGGTTGAATAATCTCTAGATTGTTTTGCGCGAATGGAGAATGGTTGGATAGTTGTGAGTGGTGGAAGACTCTCTGTAGAGATGTGACCATTTGTAGAATGGTCGAATAGTTGTGAGGTGTTGAATAATGGTTGTATATTTGCGAATGATTGAAGAATCGTTGAATATTTGAGAATGGTTGAAGTCTGTTTGGATATTTGGGGATGAATGAAGAATTGTTTTATATTTGTCTGTGTTTCAATAATGTTCGGATTGTTGGAACTGTTTGAAGAATTGTTGGATGTTAGGAGTGTTTGAAGAATGGTTGGGCATATGGGAGAATGCGTGTATATTTGGTAACGTTGGGATGGTTTGGTGCGGTTTGAAAAATGGTTGGATAGTTGGTAGTGCTTGAAGCATGGTTGGATAGTTTTGAGTGTTTGAAAAATGATTGGGTGTTTCAGGGTGCTTGATGAAATGGTAATATAGTAGGGACTGGCTGAAGAATCGGTGGATATTTGGGAATGGTTGGATATTTGGCAGTGGATGACGAATGGATAAATAATTGGCAATGGTTGAATAATGATAGGATAGTTTTGAGTGCTTGAAAATGATTGGATGATTGAGAGTGCTTGATGAATGGTTATATAGTACGGACTGGCTGAAGAATCGTTGGATATTTGGGAATGGTTGGATATTTGGCAGTGGTTGAAGAATGGTTGGATAGCTGGGAGTGGTTGAAGAATTGTTGAATATTTGGAAGTGGATGAATGATTGCTGAATGGTTCGGAGTGGGTGAAGAACGGGGGGATGGTTGGGTATGGTTGAAGAATGGTTGAATTGTTGAGAAGGGCGGATGAATGGTTGGATGCTTGGAAGTGCCTTAGGTATGGTTCGATGCTTGGGTGTGTTTGACAAATGAATGGATGTTTGAAAGTGCTTGAAGAATGGTTGGATAGCTGGGAGTGGTGGATGAATTGTTGAATAGTTGGCAGTGGATGAATGATTGTTGAATGGCTAGGAGTGGCTGATGAATGGTGGGATAGTTGGGAGTGGTTGATGAATGGCTGGATGGTTGAGAGGGGTAGATGAATGGTTCAATGTTTGGGAGTGCCTTAGGAATGGCTGGATAGTTGGGTGTGGTTGACAAATTGTTGGATGTTTGCAAGTGCTTGAATAATGGTTGGATAGCTGGGAGTGGTTTTAGAATCTGTCGCAATTTGAGAGTGTTTGATAAATGGTTGTTTTGATGAGAGTATCTGAAGAAGTGTCAAGAGATTGGTTGAATATTTTGGAGTGCCCTAAGAATGGTTGGATGAATGGGAGTGGTTGACAAATTGTTGGATGTTTGAGCGTGGTTGAAGAATGATTTGCTAGTTGGGAGTGGTTATCGAATATTTGCCAATTTGGGAGTGTTGATAAATGTTGTTATTTATGAGGGTGGCTGAAGAAGTGTAGGATATTTGTCAGTGCTCTGGAATTTTCTCTGGAATTTTTTGGGCGAATGATGAATGGTGGGATAGTTTGGAGTGGTTGTAGAATATTTGGTAATTTGTGGGTATTTGATAAATGGTTGTATTGATGAGCGTGTCTGAAGAAGTGTGAAATAGTAGCCAGTGGTTGAATAATCTCTGGATTGTTTTGCGTGAATGAAGAATGATTGGTTGTTGGGAGTGGTGGAAGAGTCGCTGTAGAGATGTGACCTTTTGTAGAATGTCGTATAGTTGGGAAGTCTTGAAGAATGGCTGTATATTTGGGAATGGTTGATGAATCGTTTCTTAATGGGAATGGTTGAGATTGTTTGGATATTTGGGAATGAATGAAGAATTGTTTTATATTTGGATGTGTTTCAATAATGTTTGGATTGTTGGGACTGATTGAAGAATTGATAGATGTTGGGAGTGTTTGAAGAATGCCTGGATATTTGAGAGTGGTTTTAGAATGGTTGGATATTTGGTAATGGTTGGATGGTTTGGTGCTGTTGAAGAATGGTTGGATAGTTGGGAGTGCTTGAAGAATGGTTGGATGGTTGTGAATGTTTGAAAAATGCTCAGATGTTTCAGTGTGCTTGAAGAATGATTGTATAGAAGGGACTGGTTGAAGAATCGTTGGATATTTGTGAATGGTTGGATATTTGGCAGTGGTTGACGAATGGTTAAATATTTGGTAATGGTTGAAGAATGATAGGATAGTTGGGAGTAGTTGACGAATGGTTAGTTGATTGGATGGTAGTGGTTGAAGAATTGTTGGATGTTTGGGAGTTGTTGGAGATAGTTGGATAGGTGGGTCTGTTTGAAAAATATTTGGATTGTTGGGAATGGTTGAATAATGGGTGGATAGTTGGGAATGTTTGAAGAATGGTTGGAGTATTGGGTGTCGCTGAAGAATCATTGTCAAGTTTGGAGTGGTTAAAAAATATTTAGATAGTTGTGAATGGTTGACAAATGGTTGGGCAGTTGGGAAAGGTTCACTAATGGTTGGATATTTGGAGGTGTTTGATAAATGGTTGTATTGTTCAGAGTGGTTGAAGTATTGTTGGATCGTAGTCAGTGTTTGAAGTGTCAATGTATTGTTTTGAGTGAATGAAGTATAGGTCGATCATTGAGGGTGGTTGACGAATGGATGGATATTTGGGAGTGGGTGATGAATGGTTGGATGGTTGAGAGAGGCGGAAGAATGTTTGGATGCTTGGGAGTGGCTGAGGAATGGCTGGATCGTTGGGTGTGGTTGACAAATGGTTGGATCTTGGAAAATGCTTGAAGCATGGTTGAATATCTTGGAGTGGTTGTAGCATCTTTGACAATTTGAGAGTGTTTGATATATGTTGGTATAAATGAGGGTGGCTAAGGAAGTAGGGAAAGTTGTCAGTGCTTGAAATGTCTCTGGATTGTTTTGAGCGAATGAAGAATAGTTGGATAGTTTGGAGTGGTTGTGGAGACGCTGAAGAGATGTGACTTGTTGTAGAATGGTCGTATAGTTGGGACCGTTGAACAATGGTTTTATAGTTGGCAGTGCTAGAAAAATGATTGGATGGTTCGGAGTATTTGAAGAATGGTTGAATTGTTGGGATTGGATGAATAATATTTGGATGGTTGACCGCGCCTGAAGATTGATTGGATGTTTTGGAGTGCCTTAAGAATGTTTAGATGAATGGGAGTGGTTGACAATTTGTTGGATGTTTGAGCGTGATTGAAGAATGGTTAGCTAGTTGGAGGTGGTTGCAGAATCTTTGGTAATTTGTGGGTATTTGATAAAAGGTTGTTTTGATTAGAGTATTTGAAGAAGTGTGGATTAATTGCCAGTGGTTGAATTATCTCTGGATTGTTTGTGCGAATGAAGAATGGTTGGATAGTTGTGAGCGGTGGAAGGGTCGCTGGAGAGATGTAGAATGGTCATATAGTTTGGAAGTGTTGAAGAATGGTTGTATATTTGGGAGTGCTTGAAGAATCGTTGCATATTTGGGAATGGTATAGTATGTTTGGATATTTGGGAATGAGTGAAGAATTGTTTTATATTTGGGTGTGATTGAAGAATGTTTGGATGGTTGGTAGTGCTTGTAGAATGGTTGAATGGTTGTGAGTGTTTGAAAAATTATTGGAATGTTCAGTGTGCTTAATGAATGGTTGTATAGTAGGGACTGGTTGAAGAATCGTTGGATATTTGTGAATGGGTTGGATATTTGGCAGTGGTTGACGAATGGATAAATAGTTGGTAATGGTTGATGAATTATATTATAGTTTGTAGTATTTGATGAATGGTTAGTTGATTGGTTGGCAGTGGTTGAAGAATTGTTCGATGTTTTGGAGTGGTTGAAGATAGTTGGAGAGTTGGTGCTGTTTGAAAAATATTTGGATTGCTGGGAATGGTTGAATAATGGTGGATAGTTGGGAATGTTTGAGGAATGGTTGGAGAATTGGGTGTCGTTTAAGAATCTTTGTCAAGTTGTGAGTGGTTAAAGAATATTTGGATAGTTGTGAATGTTAGAAAAATGGTTGGATATTTGAAAGTGCTTGAAGAATTTTTGGATAGCTGGGAGTGGTTGTAGAATCTTTGCCAATTTGAGAGTGTTTGATAAATATTGGTATTGATGAAGGTGGCTGAAGTAGTGTTGTAAAGTTTTCAGTACTTGAAATATCTCTGGATTGTTTTGAGCGAATAGTTGGATAGTTGGGAATGGTTGAGGAGATGCTGAAGAGGTGTGACTTGTAGAATGGTAGTAAAGTTGGGAACGTTGAACAATGATTTTATTGTTGGCAATGGTAGAAAAATGGTTGGATGGTTCGAACTATTTGAAGAATGGTCGAAAGGTTTGGAGTGGCTGAATAACATTTGGATGGTTGACCATAACGGAAGATTGGTTGGATGTTTTATAACCATATAAGCATATAACCACTTACAGCACAGAACAGGCCAGTTCGGCCCTACTAGTCCATGCCGTAACAAATTCCCACCCTCCTAGTCCCACTGATCAGCACCCGGTCCATACCTCTCCAGTCCTCTCCTTCCTATGTAACTATCCAATCTATCCTTAAATGTAACCAATGATCCCGCCTCAAATACGTCTGCAGGAAGCTCATTCCACATCCCTACCACCCTTTGCGTAAATAAATTTCCCCTCATGTTCGCCTTATAATTTTCCCCCTTCAATCTTAAACCATGTCCTCTAGTTTGAATCTCCCCCTTTCTTAATTGAAAAAGCCTATCCACATTTACTCTGTCTGTCCCTTTTAAAATCTTAAACACCTCTCTCAAGTCCCCGCTCAATCTTATACGCTCCAGAGAAAAAAAACCCTAGTCTACACAACCTTTCCCTGTAACTCAAACCTTGAAATCCTGTCAACATTCTTGTGAACTTTCTCTATACTCTCTCTATTTTGTTGATATCTTTCCAATAATTTGGTGACCAAAACTGTACACAGTACTCCAAATTTGGCCTCACCAATGCCTTGCACAATTTCATCATAACCTGCCTACTCTTGAATTCAGTACTCCGATTTATGAAGGCCAACATTCCAAATGCCTTCTTCACCACACCATCTACCTGAGTATCAGCCTTGAGGGTCCTATTTACCATCACTCCTAAATCCCTTTGTTGCTCTGCACATCTCAATAGACTACCATTTAATGCATATGACCTATTTAGATTTGCCTTTCCAAACTGTAACACCTCACACTTATCTGTATTAAATTCCATCACCCATTTCTCAGACCACACTTCCAGCCTTCCTAAATCACCTTTTAATCTACGGTAATCTGCCTCACTGACAAAAACACCACCAATCTTTGTATCATCCGCAAACTAGTTTATCTAATTCTTCACACCTACATCCAGATCGTTAATGTATATAACAAGCAATAGTGGACCCAGGACATATCCCTGAGGAACACCACTAGTCACTGGCCTCCAATTGGACAAACAATTTTCTACCACTACTCTCTGACACCTCCCATCCAACCATTGCCTTTTGGAGTGCCTTAAAAATTGTTGTATGAATTTGTGTGGTTGACAATTTGTTGGATGTTTGAGCCTGGGTGAAGAATGGTTTGGTGGTTGTGAGTGGTTGTAGAATCTTTGGTAATTTGTGGGTGTTTGATAAATTCTTATTTTGATGAGAGTATCTGAAGAAGTGTGGAATAGTTGCCAGTGGTTGAATTATCTCTGGATTGTTTTGGGAGAATGAAGAATGGTTGGATAGTTGGGAGTTGTGCAAGAGTCGCTGTGGAGATGTGACCTTCTATAGAATGGTCATATAGCTGGGAAGTGTTGAAGAATGATTGTATATTTGCGAGTGCTTAAAGAATCGCTGCAAATTTGGGAATGGCTGAAGTATGTTTCGATATTTGGGAATGATTGTAGAATTGTTTTATATTTGGGTGTGGTGAAGGTGTGAGTACAAGGTGTGAGGGTTAAAGAATATTTGGATAGTTGTGAATGCTTGACAAATGGTTCGATATTTGAAAGTGCCTGAAAAATTGTTGAATGTTTGGGAGTGGGTGAAGAATGGTGGGATAGTTAGGAGTGGTTGAAGCATGGTTGGATTGTTGAGAGGGGTGGATGAATGGTTGGATGCTTGGGAGTGCCTTAAGAATTACTGTATGCTTGGGTGTGTTAGACAAATGGTTGGATGCTTGAACATGCTTAAAGAATGGTTGGTTAGCTGGGAGTGGTTGAAGCATTGTTGGATTGTTGAGAGGTGCGGATGAATGGTTGGATGCTTGGGAGTGCCTTAGGAATTACTGTATGCTTGGGTGTGTTGCACAAATGGTTGGATGCTTGAACATGCTTGAAGAATGGTTGTTTAGCTGAGAGTGGTTGAAGAATTGTTGAATAGTTGGAATTCGATGAATGATCGTTGAATGGTTGGGAGTGTGTGAAGAATGATGGGATAGTTAGGAGTGGTTGAAGAATCGTTGCGTAATTGGGAATGGCTTAGGTATGTTTGGATATTTGGGAATGATTGTAGAATTGTTTTATATTTGGGTTTGTTTGAAGAATGTTTGGATAGTTGGGACTGACTAAAGAATTGTTGAATGCTGGGAGGTTTGAAGAAGACTTGGATATTTGGGAGTGGTTTTAGAATAGGTGGATATTTGGTAATGTTTGGATGGTTTAGTGTGGTTGAAAAATGGTTGGATAGTTGGTAGTGCTTGAAGAATTGTTGGATGTTTGTGAGTGTTTGAAAAACGATTCGATGTTCAGTGTGCTTGAAGAATGGTTGTATAGTAGGGACTGGTTGAAGTATCGTTGGATATTTGGGAATGATTGTGTATTTGGCTGCTGTTGACGAATTTGTAGGGAGTTTGTAATGGCTTAAGAATAATAGGATAGCTGGGAGTTGACGAATGGTTAGTTGATTGGTTGGTAGTGGTTGAAGAATTGTTGGATGTTTGAGAGTGGTTGAAGATAGTTGGAAAGTTCGGGCTGTTTGCAAAATGTTTGGATTGCTGGGAATGGTTGAATAATGGGTGGATAGCTGGGAATGTTTGAAGAATGGTTGGAGAATTCGATGTCGTTGAAGAATCCTTGTGAAGTTGTGAGTGGTTTACGAATTTTTGGATAGTTGTGAATGGTTGAAAATGGTTGGATATTTGGAAGTACATGAAGAATTGTTAGATAACTGTGAGTGGTTGAAGAATTGTTGAATAGTTGGAAGTAGATGAATGATTGTTGAATGGTTGGGAGTGGGTGAAGAATGGGGGAAATGTTGGGAGGTGTTGAAGAATGTTGGATTGTTGAGAAGGGCGGATGAATGTTTGGAAGCTTGGAAATGCCATACGAATGGTTGAATGGTTGGGTGTGAAAGACAAATGGATGTTTGACAATGCTTGAAGAATGGTTGGATAGCTGGGAGTGGTTGAACAATTGTTGAATATTTGGAAGTGGATGAATGATTGTTGAATGGTTTGAAGTGGGAGAAGAATGTTTGGATAGTTGGGAATGGTTGATGAATGGTTGGATGGTTGAGTGGGGCGGGTGAATGGTTGGATGGTTGAGTGGGGCGGGTGAATGGTTGGATGTTTGGGAGTGTCTTAGGAATGGTTGAATGGTTGTGTGTGGTTGACAAAAGGTTGGATGTTTGAAAGTGCTTGTAGAATGTTTGGATAGCTGAGAGTGGTTGTAGAATCTTTGGCAATTTGATAGTATTTGATATATAGTGGTATTGATGAGGGTGGCTGAAGAAGTGTTGGAAGTTCTCTGTGCTTGAAATGTCTCTGGATTGTTTTGAGCGAATGAAGAATAGTTGGATAGTTGGGAGTGCTTGAGGAGACACTGAAGAGGAGTGACTTGTTGTAGAATGGTAGTAAAGTTGTGAATGTTGAACAATTGTTTTATAGTTGGCAGTGCTAGAACAATGGTTGGATGGTTCGGAGTGGTTGAAGAATAGTGGAATGGATGGGAATGGCTGAACAATATTTGGATGGTTGACCGTGCCTGAAGATTTGTTGGATGTTTTGCTGTGCCTTAAGAATGGTTGGATGGATGGGAGTGGTTGACAATTTGTTGGATGTTTGAGAGTGGTTGAAGAAAGGTTTGCTAATTGGGAGATGTTGTTGAATCTTTAGTAATTTGTTGTTGTTTGATAAATAGTTGGTTTGATGAGAGTATCAGAAGAAGTGTGGAATAGTTGGCAATGGTTGAATTATCTCTGGATTGATTTGGGCGAATGAAGAATGGTTGGATAGTTGGGAGTGGTGGAAGAGTGTCTGTAGAGATTTGACCTTTTGTAGAATGGTCATAAAATTTTGAAATGTTGAAGAATGGTTGAACATTTGGGAGTGGTTGAAGAATCGTTGAATATTTGGAAATGGCTGAAGTATGTTTGGATATTTAGGAATGATTGAAGAATTGTTTTATATTTGGGAGTGATTGAAGAATGTTTGGATAGTTGGGACTGATTAAAGAATTGTTGATTGTTGGGTGTGTTTGAAGAATGGTTGGATATTTGGGTGTGATTGAAGAATGTTTGGATTGTTGGGACTGATTAAAGAATTGTTTAATGTTGGTAGTGTTTCAAGAATGGTTGGATATTTAGGAGTGGTTTTAGAATGGGTGGATATTTGGTAACGTTTGGATAGTTTGGTGCGGTTGAAGAATGGTTTCATAGTTGGTAGTGCTTGCAGAATGGTTGGATGGTTGTGAGTGTTTGAAAAATGATTGTATGTTTCAGTTAGCTTGATGAATGGTTGTATAGTAGGGACTGGTTGATGAATTGTTGGATATTTGTGAATGGCTGGATATTTGGCCGTGGTTGACGAATGGGTAAATAGTTGGTAATGATTGAAGAATGATAGGATAGTTGGGAGTGGTTGACGAATGGTTGGATATTTGAAAGTGCTTGAAGAATTGTTGGATAACTGTGAGTGGTTGAAGAATGGTTGAATAGTTGGAAGTAGATGAATGATTGTTGAATGGTTGGGAGTTGGTGAAGAATGGGGGAAATGTTGGGAGGGGTTGAAGAATGGTTGGATGGATGGGAGTGGTAGACAATTTGTTGGATGTTTGAGAGTGGTTGAAGAAAGGTTTGCTAATTGGGAGATGTTGTTGAATCTTTGGTAATTTGTTGTTGTTTGATAAATGGTTGGTTTGATGAGAGTATCAGAAGAAGTGTGGAATAGTTGGCAATGGTTGAATTATCTCTGGATTGATTTGGGCGAATGAAGAATGGTTGGATAGTTGGGAGTGGTGGAAGAGTGTCTGTAGAGATTTGACCATTTGTAGAATGGTCATAAAATTTTGAAATGTTGAAGAATGGTGGAACATTTGGATGTGGTTGAAGAATCGTTGAATATTTGGAAATGGCTGAAGTATGTTTGGATATTTAGGAATGATTGAAAAATTGTTTTATATTTGGGAGTGATTGAAGAATGTTTGGATAGTTGGGACTGATTAAAGAATTGTTGATTGTTGGGTGTGTTTGAAGAATGGTTGGATATTTGGGTGTGATTGAAGAATGTTTGGATTGTTGGGACTGATTAAAGAATTGTTTAATGTTGGGAGTGTTTCAAGAATGGTTGGATATTTAGGAGTGGTTTTAGAATGGGTGGATATTTGGTAACGTTTGGATGTTTGGTGCGGTTGAAGAATTGTTTCATAGTTGGTAGTGCTTGCAGAATGGTTGGATGGTTGTGAGTGTTTGAAAAATGATTGTATGTTTCAGTTAGCTTGATGAATGGTTGTATAGTAGGGACTGGTTGATGAATTGTTGGATATTTGTGAATGGCTGGATATTTGGCCGTGGTTGACGAATGGGTAAATAGTTGGTAATGATTGAAGAATGATAGGATAGTTGGGAGTGGTTGACGAATGGTTGGATATTTGAAAGTGCTTGAAGAATTGTTGGATAACTGTGAGTGGTTGAAGAATTGTTGAATAGTTGGAAGTGGATGAATGATTGTTGAATGTTTGGGAGTGGGTGAAGAATGGTGGGATAGTTAGGAGTGGTTGAAGCATGGTTGGATTGTTGAGAGGGGAGGATGAATGGTTGGATGCTTGGGAGTGCCTTAAGAATTACTGTATGCTTGGGTGTGTTAGACAAATGGTTGGATGCTTGAACATGCTTGAAGAATGGTTGGTTAGCTGGGAGTGGTTGAAGCATGATTGGATTGTTGAGAGGGGCGGATGAATGGTTGGATGCTTGGGAGTGCCTTAGGAATTACTCTATGCTTGGGTCTATTTGACAAATAGTTGGATGCTTGAACATGCTTGAAGAATGGTTTGTTAGCTGGGAGTGGTGTAAGCATTGTTGGATTGTTGAGAGGTGCGGATGAATTGTTGGATGCTTGGGAGTGCCTTAAGAATTACTGTATGCTTGGGTGTGTTATACAAATGGATGGATGCTTGAACATGCTTGAAGAATGGTTGGATAGCTGGGAGTGGTTGAAGAATTGTTGAACATTTGGAAGTCGATGAATGATTGTTGAATGGTTGGGAGTGGGTGAAGAATGATGGGATAGTTGGGAATAGTTTAAGACTGGTTGGATGGTTGAGAGGCGCGCATGAACGTTTGGATGTTTGGGAGTGCCTTAAGAATGGCTGGATGAATGGGAGTGGTTGATAAATTGTTGGATGTTTGAGCGTGGTTGAAGAATGATTTGCTAGTTGGGATTGGTTATAGAATATTTGCCAATTTGAGAGTGTTTGATAAATGTTGTTATTTATGAGGGTGGCTGAAGAAGTGTAGGATATTTGTCAGTGCTCTGGAATTTTCTCTGGAATTTTTTGGGCGAATGATGAATGGTGGGATAGTTTGGAGTGGTTGTAGAATATTTGGTAATTTGTGGGTATTTGATAAATGGTTGTATTGATGAGCGTGTCTGAAGAAGTGTGAAATAGTTGCCAGTGGTTGAATAATCTCTGGATTGTTTTGCGTGAATGCAGAATGATTGGTTGTTGGGAGTGGTGGAAGAGTCGCTGTAGAGATGTGACCTTTTGTAGAATGTCGTATAGTTGGGAAGTCTTGAAGAATGGCTGTATATTTGGGAATGGTTGATGAATCGTTTCTTAATGGGAATGGTTGAAATATGTTTGGATATTTGGGAATGAATGAAGAATTGTTTGATATTTGGATGTGTTTCAATAATGTTTGGATTGTTGGGACTGATTGAAGAATTGATAGATGTTGGGAGTGTTTGAAGAATGCCTGGATATTTGGGAGTGGTTTTAGAATGGTTGGATATTTGTTAATGGTTGGATGGTTTGGTGCTGTTGAAGAATGGTTGGATAGTTGGGAGTGCTTGAAGAATGGTTGGATGGTTGTAAATGTTTGAAAAATGCTCGGATGTTTCAGTGTGCTTGAAGAATGGTTGTATAGTAGGGACTGGTTGAAGAATCGTTGGATATTTGTGAATGGTTGGATATTTGGCAGTGGTTGACGAATGGTTAAATATTTGGTAATGGTTGAAGAATGATAGGATAGTTGGGAGTAGTTGACGAATGGTTAGTTGATTGGATGGTAGTGGTTGAAGAATTGTTGGATGTTTGGGAGTTGTTGGAGATAGTTGGATAGGTGGGTCTGTTTGAAAAATGTTTGGATTTCTGGGAATGTTTGAATAATGGGTGGATAGTTGGGAATGTTTGAAGAATGGTTGGAGTATTGGGTGTCGCTGAAGAATCATTGTCAAGTTTGGAGTGGTTAAAAAATATTTAGATAGTTGTGAATGGTTGACAAATGGTTGGGCAGTTGGGAAAGGTTCACTAATGGTTGGATATTTGGAGGTGTTTGATAAATGGTTGTATTGTTCAGAGTGGTTGAAGTATTGTTGGATCGTAGTCAGTGTTTGAAGTGTCAATGTATTGTTTTGAGTGAATGAAGTATAGGTCGATCATTGAGGGTGGTTGACGAATGGATGGATATTTGGGAGTGGGTGATGAATGGTTGGATGGTTGAGAGAGGCGGAAGAATGTTTGGATGCTTGGGAGTGGCTGAGGAATGGCTGGATCGTTGGGTGTGGTTGACAAATGGTTGGATCTTGGAAAATGCTTGAAGCATGGTTGAATATCTTGGAGTGGTTGTAGCATCTTTGACAATTTGAGAGTGTTTGATATATGTTGGTATAAATGAGGGTGGCTAAGGAAGTAGGGAAAGTTGTCAGTGCTTGAAATGTCTCTGGATTGTTTTGAGCGAATGAAGAATAGTTGGATAGTTTGGAGTGGTTGTGGAGACGCTGAAGAGATGTGACTTGTTGTAGAATGGTCGTATAGTTGGGACCGTTGAACAATGGTTTTATAGTTGGCAGTGCTAGAAAAATGATTGGATGGTTCGGAGTATTTGAAGAATGGTTGAATTGTTGGGATTGGATGAATAATATTTGGATGGTTGACCGCGCCTGAAGATTGATTGGATGTTTTGGAGTGCCTTAAGAATGTTTAGATGAATGGGAGTGGTTGACAATTTGTTGGATGTTTGAGCGTGATTGAAGAATGGTTAGCTAGTTGGAGGTGGTTGCAGAATCTTTGGTAATTTGTGGGTATTTGATAAAAGGTTGTTTTGATTAGAGTATTTGAAGAAGTGTGGATTAATTGCCAGTGGTTGAATTATCTCTGGATTGTTTGTGCGAATGAAGAATGGTTGGATAGTTGTGAGCGGTGGAAGGGTCGCTGGAGAGATGTGACCTTTTGTAGAATGGTCATATAGTTTGGAAGTGTTGAAGAATGGTTGTATATTTGGGAGTGCTTGAAGAATCGTTGCATATTTGGGAATGGTATAGTATGTTTGGATATTTGGGAATGAGTGAAGAATTGTTTTATATTTGGGTGTGATTGAAGAATGTTTGGATGGTTGGTAGTGCTTGTAGAATGGTTGAATGGTTGTGAGTGTTTGAAAAATTATTGGAATGTTCAGTGTGCTTAATGAATGGTTGTATAGTAGGGACTGGTTGAAGAATCGTTGGATATTTGTGAATGGGTTGGATATTTGGCAGTGGTTGACGAATGTATAAATAGTTGGTAATGGTTGGTGAATTATATTATAGTTTGTAGTATTTGATGAAAGGTTAGTTGATTGGTTGGCAGTGGTTGAAGAATTGTTCGATGTTTTGGAGTGGTTGAAGATAGTTGGAGAGTTGGTGCTGTTTGAAAAATATTTGGATTGCTGGGAATGGTTGAATAATGGTGGATAGTTGGGAATGTTTGAGGAATGGTTGGAGAATTGGGTGTCGTTTAAGAATCTTTGTCAAGTTGTGAGTGGTTAAAGAATATTTGGATAGTTGTGAATGTTAGAAAAATGGTTGGATATTTGAAAGTGCTTGAAGAATTTTTGGATAGCTGGGAGTGGTTGTAGAATCTTTGCCAATTTGAGAGTGTTTGATAAATATTGGTATTGATGAGGGTGGCTGAAGTAGTGTTGTAAAGTTTTCAGTACTTGAAATATCTCTGGATTGTTTTGAGCGAATAGTTGGATAGTTGGGAATGGTTGAGGAGATGCTGAAGAGGTGTGACTTGTAGAATGGTAGTAAAGTTGGGAACGTTGAACAATGATTTTATAGTTGGCAATGGTAGAAAAATGGTTGGATGGTTCGAACTATTTGAAGAATGGTCGAAAGGTTTGGAGTGGCTGAATAACATTTGGATGGTTGACCATAACTGAAGATTGGTTGGATGTTTTATAACCATATAAGCATATAACCACTTACAGCACAGAACAGGCCAGTTCGGCCCTACTAGTCCATACCTCTCCAGTCCTCTCCTTCCTATGTAACTATCCAATCTATCCTTAAATGTAACCAATGATCCCGCCTCAACTACGTCTGCAGGAAGCTCATTCCACATCCCTACCACCCTTTGCAAAAATAAATTTCCCCTCATGTTCGCCTTATAATTTTCCCCCTTCAATCTTAAACCATGTCCTCTAGTTTGAATCTCCCCTTTCTTAATTTGAAAAGCCTATCCACATTTACACTGTCTGTCCCTTTTAAAATCTTAAACACCTCTATCAAGTTCCCCCTCAATCTTATACGCTCCAGAGAAAAAAAACCCTAGTCTACACAACCTTTCCCTTTAACTCAAACCTTGAAATCCTGTCAACATTCTTGTGAACTTTCTCTATACTCTCTCTATTTTGTTGATATCTTTCCAATAATTTGGTGACCAAAACTGTACACAGTACTCCAAATTTGGCCTCACCAATGCCTTGTACAATTTCATCATAACCTCCCTACTCTTGAATTCAGTACTCCGATTTATGAAGGCCAACATTCCAAATGCCTTCTTCACCACACCATCTACCTGAGTATCAGCCTTGAGGGTACTATTTACCATCACTCCTAAATCCCTTTGTTGCTCTGCACATCTCAATAGACTACCATTTAATGCATATGACCTATTTAGATTTGTCTTTCCAAACTGTAACACCTCACACTTATCTGTATTAAATTCCATCACCCATTTCTCAGACCACACTTCCAGCCTTCCTAAATCACCTTTTAATCTACGGTAATCTGCCTCACTGACAAAAACACCACCAATCTTTGTATCATCCGCAAACTAGTTTATCTAATTCTTCACACCTACATCCAGATCGTTAATGTATATAACAAGCAATAGTGGACCCAGGACATATCCCTGAGGAACTCCACTAGTCACTGGCCTCCAATTGGACAAACAATTTTCTACCACTACTCTCTGACACCTCCCATCCAACCATTGCCTTTTGGAGTGCCTTAAAAATTGTTGTATGAATTGTAGTGGTTGACAATTTGTTGGATGTTTGAGCCTGGGTGAAGAATGGTTTGGTGGTTGTGAGTGGTTGTAGAATCTTTGATAATTTGTGGGTGTTTGATAAATTCTTGTTTTGATGAGAGTATCTGAAGAAGTGTGGAATAGTTGCCAGTGGTTGAATTATCTCTGGATTGTTTTGGGAGAATGAAGAATGGTTGGAAAGTTGGGAGTTGTGCAAGAGTCGCCGTGGAGATGTGACCTTCTATAGAATGGTCATATAGCTGGGAAGTGTTGAAGAATGGTTGTATATTTGCGAGTGCTTAAAGAATCGCTGCATATTTGGGAATGGCTGAAGTATGTTTGGATATTTTGGAATGATTGTAGAATTGTTTTATATTTGGGTGTGGTGAAGGTGTGAGTACAAGGTGTGAGTGTTAAAGAATATTTGGATAGTTGTGAATGCTTGACAAATGGTTGGATATTTGAAAGTGCTTGAAGAATTGTTGGATAACTTTGAGTGGTTGAAGAATTGTTGAATAGTTGGAAGTGGATGAATGATTGTTGAATGTTTGGGAGTGCGTGAAGAATGGTGGGATAGTTAGGAGTGGTTGAAGCATGGTTGGATTGTTGAGAGGGGTGGATGAATGGTTGGATGCTTGGGAGTGCCTTAAGAATTACTGTATGCTTGGGTGTGTTACACAAATGGTTGGATGCTTGAACATGCTTGAAGAATGGTTGGTTAGCTGGGAGTGGTTGAAGCATGATTGGATTGTTAAGAGGGGCGGATGAATGGTTGGATGCTTGGGAGTGCCTTAGGAATTACTCTATGCTTGGGTCTATTTGACAAATAGTTGGATGCTTGAACATGCGTGAAGAATGGTTGGTTAGCTGGGAGTGGTTGAAGCATTGTTGGATTGTTGAGAGGTGCGGATGAATGGTTGGATGCTTGGGAGCGCCTTAGGAATTACTGTATGCTTGGGTGTGTTGCACAAATGGATGGATGCTTGAACATGCTTGAAAAATGGTTGGTTAGCTGAGAGTGGTTGAAGAATTGTTGAATAGTTGGAAGTCGATGAATGATTGTTGAATGGTTGGGAGTGTGTGAAGAATGATGGGATAGTTGGGAGTGGTTGAAAAATCGTTGCGTAATTGGGAATGGCTTAAGTATGCTTGGATATTTGGGAATGATTGTAGAATTGTTTTATATTTGGGTTTGTTTGAAGAATGTTTTGGATTGTTGGGACTGATGAAAGAATTGTTGAATGCTGGGAGGTTTGAAGAAGACTTGGATATTTGGGAGTGGTTTTAGAATAGGTGGATATTTGGTAATGTTTGGATGGTTTAGTGTGGTTGAAAAATGGTTGGATAGTTGGTAGTGCTTGAAGAATTGTTGGATGTTTGTGAGTGTTTGAAAAACGATTCGATGTTCAGTGTGCTTGATGAATGGTTGTATAGTAGGGACTGGTTGAAGTATGGTTGGATATTTGGGAATGATTGTGTATTTGGCTGCTGTTGACGAATTGGTAGGGAGTTTGTAATGGCTGAAGAATAATAGGATAGTTGGGAGTTGACGAATGGTTAGTTGATTGGTTGGTAGTGATTGAAGAATTGTTGGATGTTTGAGAGTGGTTGAAGATAGTTGGAAAGTTCGGGCTGTTTGCAAAATGTTTGGATTGCTGGGAATGGTTGAATAATGGGTGGATAGCTGGGAATGTTTGAAGAATGGTTGGAGAATTCGATGTCGTTGAAGAATCCTTGTGAAGTTGTGAGTGGTTTACGAATTTTTGGATAGTTGTGAATGGTTGAAAATGGTTGGATATTTGAAAGTACATGAAGAATTGTTAGATAACTGTGAGTGGTTGAAGAATTGTTGAATAGTTGGAAGTATATGAATGATTGTTGAATGGTTGGGAGTGGGTGAAGAATGGGGGAAATGTTGGGAGGGGTTGAAGAATGGTTGGATTGTTGAGAAGGGCGGATGAATGTTTGGATGCTTGGAAATGCCATACGAATGGTTGAATGGTTGAGTGTGGGAGAAAATGGATGTTTGACAATGCTTGAAGAATGTTTGGATAGCTGGGAGTGGTTGAACAATTGTTGAATATTTGGAAGTGGATGAATGATTGTTGAATGATTTGAAGTGGGAGAAGAATGTTTGGATAGTTGGGAATGGTTGATGAATGGTTGGATGGTTCAGTGAGGCGGATGAATGGTTGGATGTTTGGGAGTGTCTTAGGAATGGCTGAATGGTTGTGTGTGGTTGACAAATGGTTGGATATTTGAAAGTGCTTGTAGAATGTTTGGATAGCTGAGAGTGGTTGTAGAGTCTTTGGCAATTTGATAGTATTTGATATATAGTGGTATTGATGAGGGTGGCTGAAGAAGTGTTGGAAGTTCTCTGTGCTTGAAATGTCTCTGGATTGTTTTGAGCGAATGAAGAATAGTTGGATAGTTGGGAGTGCTTGAGGAGACGCTGAAGAGGTGTGACTTTTTGTAGAATGGTAGTAAAGTTGGGAACGTTGAACAATTGTTTTATAGTTGGCAGTGCTAGAACAATGGTTGGATGGTTCGGAGTGGTTGAAGAATAGTGGAATGGATGGGAATGGCTGAACAATATTTGGATGGTTGACCGTGCCTGAAGATTTGTTGGATGTTTTGGTGTGCCTTAAGAATGTTTGGATGGATGGGAGTGGTTGACAATATGTTGGATGTTTGAGAGTGGTTGAAGAAAGGTTTGCTAATTGGGAGATGTTGTTGAATCTTTGGTAATTTGTTGTTGTTTGATAAATGGTTGGTTTGATGAGAGTATCAGAAGATGTGTGGAATAGTTGGCAATGGTTGAATTATCTCTGGATTGATTTGGGCGAATGAAGAATGGTTGGATAGTTGGGAGTGGTGGAAGAGTGTCTGTAGAGATTTGACCTTTTGTAGAATGGTCATAAAATTTTGAAATGTTGAAGAATGGTTGAACATTTGGGAGTGGTTGAAGAATCGTTGAATATTTGGAAATGGCTGAAGTATGTTTGGATATTTAGGAATGATTGAAGAATTGTTTTATATTTGGGAGTGATTGAAGAATGTTTGGATAGTTGGGACTGATTAAAGAATTGTTGATTGTTGGGTGTGTTTGAAGAATGGTTGGATATTTGGGTGTGATTGAAGAATGTTTGGATTGTTGGGACTGATTAAAGAATTGTTTAATGTTGGGAGTGTTTGAAGAATAGTTAAATATTTGGGAGTTGTTTGAGAATGGTTGGATATTTGGTAATTTTGAATGGTTTGATGCGGTTGAAAAATGGTTTGATAGTTGGTAGTTGTTGAAGTATGGTTGGATGGTTGTGAGTGTTTTAAAAATTATTGGATGTTTCAGTGTGCTTGATGAATGTTTGTATAGTAGGGACTGGTTTAAGTATCGTTGGATATTTAGGCATGGTTGGATATTTGGCAGTTGTTGACGAATTGGTAAAGAGTTTGTAATGGCTGAGGAATGATAGGATAGTTGGGAGTTGTTGCCGAATGGTTAGTTGATTGGATGGCAGTGGTTGAAGAATTGTTGTATGTTTGGGAATGGTTGAAGTTAGCTGGATAGTTGGGGCTTTTTTCGAAATATTTGGAATGATGGGAATGGTTGAATAATGGGTGGATATTTGTGAATGTTTGTAGAATGGTTGGAGAATTGGGTGTCGTTGAAGAATCTTTGTCAAGGTGTGAGTGGTTTACAAATTTTTGAATAGTTGTGAATGGTCGAAAAATGGTTGGATATTTGAAAATAGTTGAAGAACTGTTGGATAGCTGGGAGTGGTTGAAGAACTGTTGAATAGTTGGAAGTCGATGAATGATTGTTGAATGGTTGGGAGTGGGTGAAGAATGGGGGGATATTTGGGAGTGATAGAAGATTGGTTGGATTATTGAGAGGGGCGGATGAATGGTTGGATGTTTGGGAGTGCCTTAGGAATGGTTGGATGGTTGGGTGTGGGAGAAAATGGATGTTTGACAATGTTTGAAGAATGGTTAGATAGCTGGGAGTGGTTGAACAATTGTTGAATATTTGGAAGTGGATGAATGATTGTTGAATGGTTTGAACTGTGAGAAGAATGTTTGGATAGTTGGGAATGGTTGATGAATGGTTGGATGGTTCAGTGAGGCGGATGAATGGTTGGATGTTTGGGAGTGTCTTAGGAATGGCTGAATGGTTGTGTGTGGTTGACAAATGGTTGGATGTTTGAAAGCGCTTGTAGAATGTTTGAAGAGAGTTGCTTAAGAATTACTGTATGCTTGGGTGTGTTAGACAAATGGTTGGATGCTTGAACATGCTTGAAGAATGGATGGTTAGCTGGGAGTGGTTGAAGCATGATTGGA
This sequence comes from Narcine bancroftii, assembly GCF_036971445.1. Taxonomy (NCBI): domain Eukaryota; kingdom Metazoa; phylum Chordata; class Chondrichthyes; order Torpediniformes; family Narcinidae; genus Narcine; species Narcine bancroftii. The sequence continues at coordinate 81,461,644 of NC_091476.1, read as the reverse complement.
TTGTTGAGAGGGGCGGATGAATGGTTGGATGCTTGGGAGTGCCATAGGAATTACTCTATGCTTGTGTCTATTTGACAAATAGTTGGATGCTTGAACATGCTTGAAGAATGGTTGGTTAGCTGGGAGTGGTTGAAGCATTGTTGGATTGTTGAGAGGTGCGGATGAATGGTTGGATGCTTGGGAGTGCCTTAGGAATTACTGTATGCTTGGGTGTGTTGCACAAATGGTTGGATGCTTGAACATGCTTGAAAAATGGTTGTTTAGCTGAGAGTGGTTGAAGAATTGTTGAATAGTTGGAAGTCGATGAATGATTGTTGAATGGTTGGGAGTGTGTGAAGAATGATGGGATAGTTGGGAGTGGTTGAAGAATCGTTGCGTAATTGGGAATGGCTTAGGTATGTTTGGATATTTGGGAATGATTGTAGAATGGTTTTATATTTGGGTTTGTTTGAAGAATGTTTGGATTGTTTGGACTGATGAAAGAATTGTTGAATGTTGGGAGGTTTGAAGAAGACTTGGATATTTGGGAGTGGTTTTAGAATAGGTGGATATTTGGTAATGTTTGGATGGTTTAGTGTGGTTGAAAAATGGTTGGATAGTTGGTAGTGCTTGAAGAATTGTTGGATGTTTGTGAGTGTTTGAAAAACGATTCGATGTTCAGTGTGCTTGATGAATGGTTGTATAGTAGGGACTGGTTGAAGTATGGTTGGATATTTGGGAATGATTGTGTATTTGGCTGCTGTTGACGAATTGGTAGGGAGTTTGTAATGGCTGAAGAATAATAGGATAGTTGGGAGTTGACGAATGGTTAGTTGATTGGTTGGTAGTGGTTGAAGAATAGTTGGATGTTTGAGAGTGGTTGAAGATAGTTGGAAAGTTCGGGCTGTTTGCAAAATGTTTGGATTGCTGGGAATGGTTGAATAATGGGTGGATAGCTGGGAATGTTTGAAGAATGGTTGGAGAATTCGATGTCGTTGAAGAATCCTTGTGAAGTTGTGAGTGGTTTACGAATTTTTGTATAGTTGTGAATGGTTGAAAATGGTTGGATATTTGAAAGTACATGAAGAATTGTTAGATAACTGTGAGTGGTTGAAGAATTGTTGAATAGTTGGAAGTAGATGAATGATTGTGGAATGGTTGGGAGTGTGTGAAGAATGGGGGAAATGTTGGGAGAGGTTGAAGAATGGTTGGATTGTTGAGATGGGCGGATGAATGTTTGGATGCTTGGAAATGCCATACGAATGGTTGAATGGTTGGGTGTGGGAGACAAATGGATGTTTGACAATGCTTGAAGAATGGTTGGATAGCTGGGAGTGGTTGAACAATTGTTGAATATTTGGAGGTGGATAAATGATTGTTGAATGGTTTGAAGTGGGAGAAGAATGTTTGGATAGTTGGGAATGGTTGATGAATGGTTGGATGGTTGAGTGAGGCGGATGAATGGTTGGATTTTTGGGAGTGTCTTAGGAATGGCTGAATGGTTGTGTGTGGTTGACAAATGGTTGGATGTTTGAAAGTGCTTGTAGAATGTTTGGATAGCTGAGAGTGGTTGTAGAATCTTTGGAAATTTGATAGTATTTGATATATAGTGGTATTGATGAGGGTGGCAGAAGAAGTGTTGGAAATTCTCAGTGCTTGAAATGTCTCTGGATTGTTTTGAGCGAATGCAGAATAGTTGGATAGATGGGAGTGCTTGAGGAGACGATGAAGAGGTGTGACTTGTTGTAGAATGGTAGCAAAGTTGGGAACGTTGAACAATTGTTTTATAGTTGGCAGTGCTAGAACAATGGTTGGATGGTTCGGAGTGGTTGACAATTTGTTGGATGTTTGAGAGTGGTTGAAGAAAGGTTTGCTAATTGGGAGATGTTGTTGAATCTTTGGTAATTTGTTGTTGTTTGATAAATGGTTGGTGTGATGAGAGTATCAGAAGAAGTGTGGAATAGTTGGCAATGGTTGAATTATCTCTGGATTGATTTGGGCGAATGAAGAATGGTTGGATAGTTGGGAGTGGTGGAAGAGTGTCTGTAGAGATTTGACCTTTTGTAGAATGGTCATAAAATTTTGAAATGTTGAAGAATGGTTGAACATTTGGGAGTGGTTGAAGAATCGTTGAATATTTGGAAATGGCTGAAGTATGTTTGGATATTTAGGAATGATTGAAGAATTGTTTTATATTTGGGAGTGATTGAAGAATGTTTGGATAGTTGGGACTTATTAAAGAATTGTTGATTGTTGGGTGTGTTTGAAGAATGGTTGGATATTTGGGTGTGATTGAAGAATGTTTGGATTGTTGGGACTGATCAAAGAATTGTTTAATGTTGGGAGTGTTTGAAGAATATTTAGATATTTGGGTGTGGTTTGAGAATTGTTGGGTATTTGGTAATTTTGAATGGTTTGATGCGGTTGAAAAATGGTTTGATAGTTGGTAGTGGTTGAAGTATGGTTGGATGGTTGTGAGTGTTTAAAAAATTATTGGATGTTTCAGTGTGCTTGATGAATGGTTGTATAGTAGGGACTGGTTTAAGTATCGTTGGATATTTAGGCATGGTTGGATATTTGGCAGGTTTGATGAATTGGTAAAGAGTTTGTAATGGCTGAGGAATGATAGGATAGTTGGGAGTTGTTGCCGAATGGTTAGTTGATTGGATGGCAGTGGTTGAAGAATTGTTGTATGTTTGGGAGTGGTTGAAGTTAGCTGGATAGTTGGGGCTTTTTTCGAAATATTTGGAATGATGGGAATGGTTGAATAATGGGTGGATATTTGTGAATGTTTGTAGAATGGTTGGAGAATTGGGTGTCGTTGAAGAATCATCGTCAAGGTGTGAGTGGTTTGCAAATTTTTGATAGTTGTGAATGATCGAAAAATGGTTGGATATTTTAAAGTAGTTGAAGAACTGTTGGATAGCTGGGAGTGGTTGAAGAACTGTTGAATAGTTGGAAGTGGATGAATGATTGTTGAATGGTTGGGAGTGGGTGAAGAATGGGAGGATATTTGGGATTGATAGAACAATGGTTGGATTATTGAGAGGGGCGGATGAATGGTTGGATGTTTGGGAGTGCCTTAGGAATGGTTGGATGGTTGAGTGTGGTAAACAAATGGTTGGATGTTTGAAGGTGTTTGAATAATATTTGGATAACTGTGAGTGGTTGAAGAATTGTTGAATAGTTGGAAGTAGATGAATGATTGTGGAATGGTTGGGAGTGTGTGAAGAATGGGGGAAATGTTGGGAGAGGTTGAAGAATGGTTGGATTGTTGAGATGGGCGGATGAATGTTTGGATGCTTGGAAATGCCATACGAATGGTTGAATGGTTGGGTGTGGGAGACAAATGGATGTTTGACAATGCTTGAAGAATGGTTGGATAGCTGGGAGTGGTTGAACAATTGTTGAATATTTGGAGGTGGATAAATGATTGTTGAATGGTTTGAAGTGGGAGAAGAATGTTTGGATAGTTGGGAATGGTTGATGAATGGTTGGATGGTTGAGTGAGGCGGATGAATGGTTGGATGTTTGGGAGTGTCTTAGGAATGGCTGAATGGTTGTGTGTGGTTGACAAATGGTTGGATGTTTGAAAGTGCTTGTAGAATGTTTGGATAGCTGAGAGTGGTTGTAGAATCTTTGGAAATTTGATAGTATTTGATATATAGTGGTATTGATGAGGGTGGCAGAAGAAGTGTTGGAAATTCTCAGTGCTTGAAATGTCTCTGGATTGTTTTGAGCGAATGCAGAATAGTTGGATAGATGGGAGTGCTTGAGGAGACGATGAAGAGGTGTGACTTGTTGTAGAATGGTAGCAAAGTTGGGAACGTTGAACAATTGTTTTATAGTTGGCAGTGCTAGAACAATGGTTGGATGGTTCGGAGTGGTTGACAATTTGTTGGATGTTTGAGAGTGGTTGAAGAAAGGTTTGCTAATTGGGAGATGTTGTTGAATCTTTGGTAATTTGTTGTTGTTTGATAAATGGTTGGTGTGATGAGAGTATCAGAAGAAGTGTGGAATAGTTGGCAATGGTTGAATTATCTCTGGATTGATTTGGGCGAATGAAGAATGGTTGGATAGTTGGGAGTGGTGGAAGAGTGTCTGTAGAGATTTGACCTTTTGTAGAATGGTCATAAAATTTTGAAATGTTGAAGAATGGTTGAACATTTGGGAGTGGTTGAAGAATCGTTGAATATTTGGAAATGGCTGAAGTATGTTTGGATATTTAGGAATGATTGAAGAATTGTTTTATATTTGGGAGTGATTGAAGAATGTTTGGATAGTTGGGACTGATTAAAGAATTGTTGATTGTTGGGTGTGTTTGAAGAATGGTTGGATATTTGGGTGTGATTGAAGAATGTTTGGATTGTTGGGACTGATTAAAGAATTGTTTAATGTTGGGAGTGTTTGAAGAATAGTTAGATATTTGGGAGTGGTTTGAGAATTGTTGGGTATTTGGTAATTTTGAATGGTTTGATGCGGTTGAAAAATGGTTTGATAGTTGGTAGTGGTTGAAGTATGGTTGGATGGTTGTGAGTGTTTAAAAAATTATTGGATGTTTCAGTATGCTTGATGAATGGTTGTATAGTAGGGACTGGTTTAAGTATCGTTGGATATTTAGGCATGGTTGGATATTTGGCAGGTTTGATGAATTGGTAAAGAGTTTGTAATGGCTGAGGAATGATAGGATAGTTGGGAGTTGTTGCCGAATGGTTAGTTGATTGGATGGCAGTGGTTGAAGAATTGTTGTATGTTTGGGAGTGGTTGAAGTTAGCTGGATAGTTGGGGCTTTTTTCGAAATATTTGGAATGATGGGAATGGTTGAATAATGGGTGGATATTTGTGAATGTTTGTAGAATGGTTGGAGAATTGGGTGTCGTTGAAGAATCATCGTCAAGGTGTGAGTGGTTTACAAATTTTTGATAGTTGTGAATGATCGAAAAATGGTTGGATATTTGAAAGTAGTTGAAGAACTGTTGGATAGCTGGGAGTGGTTGAAGAACTGTTGAATAGTTGGAAGTGGATGAATGATTGTTGAATGGTTGGGAGTGGGTGAAGAATGGGAGGATATTTGGGATTGATAGAACAATGGTTGGATTATTGAGAGGGGCGGATGAATGGTTGGATGTTTGGGAGTGCCTTAGGAATGGTTGGATGGTTGAGTGTGGTAAACAAATGGTTGGATGTTTGAAGGTGTTTGAATAATATTTGGATAGCTGGGAGTGGTTGAAGAATTGTTGAATAGTTGGAAGTGGATGAATGATTGTTGAATGTTTTGGAGTTGGTGAAGAATGTTGGGATATTTTGGAGTGGGTGAAGAATGGTTTGCTAATTGGGAGTAGTTTTTGAATCTTTGGTAATTTGTTGGTGTTTGATAAATGGGTGGTTTGATGAGAGTATCTGAAGCAGTGTGGAATAGTTGGCCATGGTTGAATTATCTCTGGATTTATTTGTGAGAATGAAGAAAGGTTAGATAGTTGGGAGTGGTGGAAGACCTTTTGTAGAATGGTCATATAGTTTATAAGTGTTGAAGAATGGTTGGATATTTGGGAATGATTGAAGAATTGTTTATATTTGGGTGTGATTGAAGAAGTTTGGATAGTTGGGACTGATTAAAGAATTGTTGAATGGTGGGAGTGTTTGAAGAATGGTTGGATATTTGGCTGTGATTGAAGAATATTTGGATTGTTGGGACTGATTAAAGAATTGTTGAATGTTGGGAGTGTTTCAAGTATGTTTGGATATTTGCTAGTGGTTTTAGAATAGTTGGATATTTGGTAACGTTTGGATAGTTTGGTGCGGCTGAAGAATTGTTGGATAGTTGGTAGGGCTTGAAGTATGGTTGGATGGTTGTGAGTGTTTGAAAAATGATTGGATGTTTCAGTGTGCTTGATTAATGTTTGTATAGTAGGGACTGGTTGAACAATCGGTGGATATTTGTGAATGGTTGGATATTTGGCAGTGGTTGACGAATGGGTAAATAGTTGGTAATTGTTGAAGAATTATAGGATAGTTAGGAGTGGTTGAGGAATGGTTAGTTGATTGGTTGGCAGTGCTTGAAGAACTTTTGGATATTTCGGAGTGGTTGAAGTTAGCTGGATAGTTGTGTCTTTTTTCAAAATATTTGGAATGGTGGGAATGGTTGAATAATGGGTGGGTATTTGTGAATGCTTGTAGGATGGTTGGAGAATTGGGTGTCGTTGAAGAATCTTTGTCAAGGTGTGAGTGGTTAAAGAATATTTGGATAGTTGTGAATGGTTGATAAATGGTTGGATATTTGAAAGTGCTTGAAGAATTGTTGGATAGCTGAGAGTGGTTAAAGAATTGTTGAATAGTTGGAAGTGGATGAATGATTGTTGAATGGTTGGGAATGGGTGAAGATTGGTGTAATAGTTGGGAGTGGTAGAAGAATGGTTGGATGGTTGAGAAGTGCGGATGAATGGTTGGATGCTTGGGAGTTCCTTAGGAAAGGTTGGATGGTTGCATGTGGTTTACAAATGGTTGGATGTTTGAAAGTTGTTGAAGAATATTTGGATATCTGGGAGTGGATGAAGAATTGTTGAATAGTTGGAAGTCGATGAATGATTGTTGAATGGTTGGGAGTGGGTGAAGAATGGTTAGATTGTTGAGAGGGGCGATGAATGGTAGGATGATTGAGAGTCCAGTAGGAATGGCTGGATGGTTGTGTGTGGTTGACAAATTGTTGGATGGTTGAAAGTGCTTGAAGCATGTTTGGATAGCTGGGTGTGGTTGTAGAATCTTTGGTAATTTGAGAGTGTTTGATAAATATTGGTATTGATGAAGGTGGCTGAAGAAGTGTGTGAAAGTGTTCAGTGCTTGAAATGTCTCTGAATTGTTTTGAGCGAATAGTCGGATAGTTGGGAGTGGTTGAGGAGACGCTGAAGAGGTGTGACTTGTTCTCTAATGGTAGTAACGTTGGTAACGTTGAACAATTGTTTTATACTTGGCAGTGCTAGAACAATGGTTGGATGGTTCGGAGTGTTTGAAAAATGGTTGAATGGATGGGAATGGCTGAATAATATTTGGATGGTTGACTGTGCCTGAAGATTGGTTGGATGTTTTGGTGTGCCTTAAGAATGGTTGGATGGATGGGAGTGGTTGACAATTTGGTGGATGTTTGAGAGTCTTTGAAGAATGATTGGCTAGTTGGGAGATGTTGTAGAATCTCTGGTAATTTGTGGGTGTTTGATAAATGTTTATTTTTATGAGAGTGTCTGAAGAAGTGTGGAATAGTTGTTGGTGGTTGGTTTATCTCTGAATTGTTTTGTGCGAATGAAGAATGATTGGTTGTTGGGAGTGGTGGAGGAGTCGTTGTAGATATATGACCTTTTGTAGAATGGTCATATTGTTGGAAAGTTTTGAAATATGGTTGTATATTTGGGAGTGGTTGAAAAATCGTTGCATATTTGGGAATTGTTGAAGTATGTTTGGATATTTGCAAATGATTGTAGAATTGTTTTATATTTGCGTGTGTTTGAAGAATGTTTGCATTGTTTGGACTGATTGAAGAATTGTTGAATTTTGGAAGTGTTTGGTTGGATATTTGGGTGTGATTGAAGAATGTTTGGATTGTTGGGACTGATTATAGAATTGTTGAATGTTGGGAGTGTTTCAAGAATTGTTGGATATTTGTGAGAGTTTCTAGAATGGTTGAATATTTGATAACGTTTGGATGATTTGTTGCGATTGAAGAATGGTTGGATACTTGGTAGTGCTTGAAGAATGGTTGGATGGTTGTGAGTGTTTGAAAAATGATTGGATGTTTCAGTGTGCTTGATGAATTGTTGTCTCGTAGGGACAGGTTGAAGAATCGCTGGATATTTGTGAATGGTTGGATATTTGGCCGATGTTGACGAACCCTTAATTAGTTGGTAATGGTTGAAGAATGATAGGATAGTTGGGAGTAGTTGACGAATGGTTAGTTGATTGGTTGTTAGTGGTTGAAGAAATGTTGGATGTTTGGGAATGGTTGAAGATAGTTGGATACTTGGGGCTCTTTTCAAAATATTTGTATTGCTAGGAATGGTTGGATAATGGATGGATAGTTGGGAATGTTTGAAGAATGGTTGGAGAATTGGGTGTCGTTGAATAATCTTTGTCGAGTTGTGAGTGGTTAAAGAATATTTGGATGGTTGTGAATGGTTGAAAAATAGATGGATATTTGAAAGTGCTTGAAGAATGGTTGGGTAGCTGGGAGTGATTGAAGAATGTTTGGATTCTTTGGACTGAATAAAGAATTGTTGAATGTTGGGAATGTTTGAAGAATGGTTGGATATTTGGTAACGTTTTGATAGTTTAGTGCGGCTGAAGAATGGTTGGATAGTTGGTAGGGCTTGAAGTAAGGTTGGATGTTTTTAAGTGTTTGTAAAATGATTGGATGTTTCAGTGTGCACGATGAATGTTTGTATAGTAGGGATTGGTTGAAGAATCGTTGGATATTTGTGAATGGTTGGAAATTTGGCAGTGGTTGACAAATGAGTAAATAGTTTGTAAAGGTGAAGGATTATAGGATAGTTGGGAGTGGTTGACGAATGATTAGTTGATTGGTTGGCAGTGGTTTAAGAATTCTTGGATGTTTGGGAGTGCTTGAAGATAGTTGGATAGTTGGGGCTGTTTGCCTATTGTTTGCATTGCTGGGTATGGTTGAATAATGCGTGGATAGTTGTGAATGTTTGAAGAATGGTTGGAGAATTCGGTGTCGTTGAAGAATTTTGTCAAGGTGTCAGTGGTTAAAGAATATTTGGATAGTTCTGAATGGTTGAAAAATGGTTGGATATTTGAAAGTGCTTGAAGAATGCTCGGATAGCTGGGAGTGTTTGAACAATTGTTGAATGGTTGGAAGTGGATGAATGATTGTTGAATGGTTGGGAGTGAGTAAAGAATGGTGTGATAGTTGGGAGTGGTTGAAGAATGGTTGGATGGTTGAGAGGGGCGACTAAATGGTGGGATGCTTGATAGTCCCGTAGGAATGGCTGGATGTTTGTGTGTGGTTGACAAATTGTTGGATGTTTGAAAGTGCTTGAAGCATGTTTGGATAGCTGGGTGTGGTTGTAGAATCTTTGGTAATTTGAGAGTGTTTGATAAATATTGGTATTGATGAGGGTGGCTGAAGAAGTGTGGGAAAGTGTTCAGTGTTTTAAAAGTTTCTGGATTGTTTTGAGCGAATATTCGGATAGTTGGGAGTGGTTGAGGAGTCGCTGAAGAGGTGTGACTTGTTCTCAAATGGTAGTAACGTTGGTAACGTAGAACAATTGTTTTATAGTTGGCAGTGCTAGAACAATGGTTGGATGGTTCGGAGTGGTTGAAAAATGGTTGAATGGATGGGAATGGCTGAATAATATTTGGATGGTTGACTGTGCCTGAAGATTGGTTGGATGTTTTGGTGTGCCTTAAGAATGGTTGGATGGATGGGAGTGGTTGACAATTTGGTGGATGTTTGAGAGTCTTTGAAGAATGATTGGCAAGTTGGGAGTTGTTGTAGTATCTCTGGTAATATTTTGGGTGATTAAAAATAGGTTTTTTTTATGAGAGTGTCTGAAGAAGTGTGGAATAGTTGGTGATGGTTGATTTATCTCTGAATTGTTTTGTGCGAATGAAGAATGATTGGTTGTTGGGAGTGCTGGAAGAGTAGCTGTGCAGATGTGACCTTTTGTAGAATGGTTATATAGTTGGGAAGTGTTGAAGAATGGTTGTATATTTGGGTGTGATTGAAGAATCGTTGCATATTTGGGAATGGTTGAAGTATGTTTGGATATTTGAGAATGATTGTAAAATTGTTTTATATTTGTGTGTGTTTGAAGAATGTTTGGATTGTTGGGACTGATTGAAGAATTGTTGAATTTTGGAAGTGTTTGAAGAATGGTGGATATTTGGGTGTGATTTAAAAATGTTTGGATTGTAGGGAATGATTGAAGAATTGTTGAATTTTGGGAGTGTTTGAAGAATGGTTGGATATTTGTGAGAGTTTCTTGAATGGTTGGATATTTGATAACGTTTGGATGGTTTGGTGCAGTTGAAGAATCGTTGAATAGTTGGTAGTGCTTGAAGAATGGTTGGATGTTTGTGAGTGTTTAAAAAATGATTGGATGTTTCAGTGTGCTTGATGAATGGTTGTATAGTAGAATGAAGAATCATTGGATATTTGTGAATGGTTAGATATTTGGCAGTTGTTGACGAATGGTTAATTAGTTTGTAATGGTTGAAGAATGATTGAATAGTTGGGAATGGTTGACGAATGGTTAGTTGATTGGTTGTTAGTGGTTGAAGAAATGTTCGATGTTTGGGAGTGGTCGAAGATAGTTGGATACTTGGGGCTCTTCTCATAATATTTGGATTGCTGGGAATGGTTGAATAATGGGTGGATATTTGGGAATGTTTGAAGGATGGTTGGAGAATTGGGTGTCGTTGAATAATCTTTGTCAATTTGTGAGTGGTTAAAGAATATTTGAATGGTTTTGTATGCTTGAAAAATTGTTCAATATTTGAAAGTGCTTGAAGAATGGTTGGATAGCTGGGAGTGGTTGAAGAATTGTTGAGTAGTTGTAAGTGGATGAATGATTGTTGAATTGTTGGGAGTATTAGAAGAATGTGGGGATAGTTGGGAGTGGTTGAAAAATGGTTGGATGGTTGAGAGGGGCGGAATAATGGTTGGATGCTTGTGAGTTCCTTAGGAATTGATGGATGGTTGGGTGTGGTTTACCGATATTTGGATGTTTGAAAATGCTGGAAGAATGGTTGGTTTGCTGGGAGTGGTTGAAGAATTGTTGAATAGTTGGAAGTGGATGAATGATTTTTGAATGGTTGTGAGTGGTTGAGGAATGGTGGGACAGTTGGGAGTGTTTTAAGAATGGTTGTATGGTTGAAATGGGCGGATGAATGTTTGGATGTTTGAAAGTGCTTGAAGAATGCTTGGATAGCTGGGAGTGGTTGAAGAATCTTTGGCAATTTGAGAGTGTCTGATAAATTTTGTTATTGATGCGGGTAGCTGAAGATGTGTGGGAAAGTTGTCACTGCTTGAAATGTCTCTGGAATTATTTGGGCGAATGAAAATGGTTGGATATTGGGGAGTGGTTGAAGAGTCGCTGTCGAGATGTGACCTTTTGTAGAATCATCGTATACTTCCGAAGTATTGAAGAATGGTTGTATATTTGGGAGTGGTTGAAGAATCGTTGCATATTTGGGAATGGTTGAAGTATGTTTGGATATTTGGGAATGATTGTGGAATTGTTTTATATTTGGGTGTGTTTGAAGAATGTTAGGATTGTTGGATTGTTTTGGATTGATGAATGTTTGGAGTGTTTGAATAATAGTTGGATATTTGGGAGTGGTTTTGAAAGGTTGGGTATTTGGTAATTTTTGGATGGTTTGCTGTGGTTGAAGAATGATTGGATAGTTGGTAGTGCTTGAAGATAATTGGATAGTTGTGAGTGGTTGCAAATGATTGGATGTTTCAGTGTGCTTGATTAATGGTTGTATAGTATGGTCTGGTTGAAGTATCGTTGAATATTTGTGAATGATTGGATATTTGGCAGTGGTTGAGGGTTGATTAAATAGTTGGTAATGGCTGAAGAATGATAGGATAGTTCTGAGTGGTTGACGAATGGTTAGTTGATTGATTGGAAGTGGTTGAAGAATTGTTGGATGTTTTGGCGTGGTTGAGTATAGTTGGAAAGTTGGGGCTGTTTGCACAATGTTTGTATTGCTGGGAATGGTTGAATAATGGGTGGATGTTTGAAAGTGCTTGAATAATTGTTGGATATCTGGGAGTGGTTGAAGAATTTTTGTCAAGTTGTTAGTGGTTTAAGAATATTTGAAGAGTTGTGAATGGTTGAAAAATGGTTGGATGTTTGAAAGTGCTTGAATAATTGTTGGATAGCTGGGAGTGGTTGAAGAATTTTTGAATAGTTGGAAGTGGATGAATGATTGTTGAATGGTTGGGAGTGGGTGAAGAATGGTGTGATAGTTGGGAGTGGTTGAAGAATGGTTGGATGTTTGTGAGCGGGGCGGATGAATGGTTGGATGTTTGTGAGTGCCTTAGGAATGGCTGGATTGTTGGGTGTGGTTGACAAATGGTTGGATGTTTGAAAGTGCTTGAAGAATGGTTGGACAGCCGGGTCTGGTTGAAGAGTTGTTGAATAGTTGGAAGTGGATGAATGATTGTTGAATGTTTTGGAGTGGATAAAGAATGGTGGGATACTTGGACTTGTTGAAGAATGGTTGGATGGTTGGGAGTGGTTGATAAATGGTTGGATGCTTGGGAGTGCCTTAGGAATGGTTGGATGGTTGGGTGTGGGAGACAAATGGTTGGATGCTTGAAAATGCTTGAAGAATGGTCGGATAGCTGGGAGTGGTGGAAGAGTCGCTGTAGAGATGTGACATTTTGTGTAATGGTCGTATATTTGGGAAGTGTTGAAGAATTGTTGTATATTTGGGAGTGTTTGAAGAATCGTTTCATATTTCGGAATGGATGAAATATGTTTGAATATTTTGGAATGATTGGAGAATTTTTTTGGATTTGGGAGTGCTTGAAGAATGGTTGGATATTTGGGAGTGGTTTTAGAATGGTTGGATATTTGGTAATATTTGGATGGTTTTGTGCGGTTGGAGAATGATTGGATAGTTGGGAGTGCATGAAGAATGGTTGGATGGTTGTGAATGTTTGAAAAATGCTCGGATGTTTCACTGTGCTTGAAGAATGGTTGCATAGTAGGGATTGGTTGAAGACGCGTTGGATATTTGTGAATGGTTGGATATTTGGCAGTGGTTGACGAATGGTTAAATAGTTGGTAATGGTTGAAGAATGATAGGATAGTTGTGGGTGGTTGATGAATGGTTAGTTGATTGGTTGGTAGTAATTGAAGAATTGTTGGATGTTTGGGCGTGGTTGAAGATAGTTGGATAGTTGGGTCTGTTTGAAAAATATTTGGATTGCTGGGAATGGTTGAATAATGGATGGATAATTGGGAATGTTTGAAGAATGGTTGGAGAATTGGGTGTCGTTCAAGAATATTTGTCAGTTTGGGAGTGGTTAAAGATGTTTGTATAGTTGTGAATGGTTGAAAAATGGTTGGCTATTTGAAAGTGATTGAAGAATGGTTGGATAGCTGGGAGTGGTTGTCGAATTGTTAAATAGTTGGAAGTGGATGAATGATTGTTGAATGGTTTGGAGTGGGTGCAAAATGGTGGGATAGCTGGGAGTTGTTGAAGAATTATTGGATGTTTGAGAGGGGCGGATGAATGGTGGGATGCTTGTGTGTGCCTTAGGACTGGTTGGATGGTTGGGTGTGGTTGACAAATGATTAGATGTTTGAAAATGCTTGAAGCATGGTTGAATAGCTGGTAGTGGTTGTAGAATCTTTGGCAATTTGGGAGTGTTTGATAAATGTTGTTATTGATGAGGGTGGCTAAAAAATTGTGGGAAAGTTGTCAGTGCTTGAAATGTCTCTGGATTGTTTTGAGCGAATGAATCTTAGTTGGATAGTTGGGAGTGCTTGGGGAGACGCTGAAGAGGTGTGACGTGTTGTAGAATAGTCGTTTCGTTGGGAACGTTCAACAATGGTTTTATAGTTGGCAGTGCTAGAAAAATGGTTGGATGGTTCGCAGAGGTTGAAGAAAGTTTGAATTGTTGGGAGTGGGTGAAAAATATTTTGGATGGTTGACCGCGCCTGAATATTGATTGGATATTTTGGAGTGCCTTAAGAATGGTTGGATGGATGGGAGAGGTTGACAATTTCTTGAATGTTTGAGAGTGTTTGAAGAATGTTTGACGAGTTGAGAGTGGTTGTAGAATCTTTGGTAATTTGTGGGTGTTTGATAAATGGTTGTTTTGATGAGAGTATCTGAAGAAGTGTGGAATAGCTGCCAGTGGTTGAATTATCTCTGGATTATTTTGGGCGAATGAAGAATGGTTGAATAGTTAGGTGTGGTGGAAGCGTCGCTGTGGTGATGTGACCTTTTGTAGAATGGCCGCATAGTTGTGAAGTGTTGAAAGATGGTTGTATATTTAGGAATGGTTGAAGAATCGTTGCATATTTGGAAATGGTTGAAGTATGTTTGGATATTTGGGAATGATTGAAGAATTGTACATTGTGCAAACAGCCCCAACTTTCCAACTATATTCAACCACGCCCAAAATGTACTGCAAAATGTGCATGAATAATGGTTGTATAGTAGGGACTGGTTGAAGAATCGTTGGATATTTGTGAATGGTTGGATATTTGGCAGTGGTTGACGAATGGTTAAATAGTTGGTAATGGTTGAAGAATGATAGGATAGTTGGGAGTCGTTGATGAATGGTTAGTTGATTGGTTGGTAGTCGTTGAAGAATTGTTGGATGTATGGGAGTGGTTGAAGAATGGTTAGCTAGTTGGGAGTGCTTGACGAATGGTTGGATGGTTAGGAATGTTTGCAAAATGATTGGATGTTTCAGAGTGCTTTAAGAATGGTTGTATAGTAGGGACTGGTTGCAGAATCGTTGGATATTTTGGAATGGTTTGATATCTGGCAGTGGTTGAATAGGTGGTATTGTAGGATGGTTGCGAGTGGTTGATGAATGGTTAGTTGATTGTTAGTGGTTGAAGAATTGTTGTATGTTTGGGTGTGGTTGAAGAATAGTTGGATAGTTGGGGCTGGTTAAAATATGTTTGGATTGCTGGGAGTGGTTGTATAATGGGTGTATAGTTGAGAATGTTTGAAGAGTATTTGGATAGTTGGGATTGGTTGTAGATTCTTTGGTAAGTTGTGGATGTTTAATAAATGGTTGTATTGATGATGGTGTCTGAAGAAGTGTGGAATAGTTGTCAGAGGTTGAATTGTCTCTGGATTATTTTGGGCGAATGAAGAATGGATGGATATTTGGAAGTGGTGGAGGAATTGATGTAGATATGTTACATTTTGTAGAATGGTTATGCAGTTGGCAGAAATTGAAAAATGGTTGGATATTTGGGAATGGTTCAATAATGTTTGGATATTTGGAGGTGTTTGGTAAATGGTTGAATTTTTCAGAATGGTTGAAGTATTGTGGGATCGTAGTCAGTGGTTGAAATGTCAATGTATTGTTGTGAGTGAATGAAGAATAGATCGATCATTGAGGGTGGTTGAAGAATGGATGGATGGGTGGGAGTGGTTGACAAATGGTTGGATGTTTGAAAGTGGTTAAAGAATGGTTGGATAGCGGGGAGTGGTTGTAGAATCTTTGGCAATTTGAGAGTGTTTGATAAATTGTTGTTTTGATGAGGGTGGCTGAAGAAGTGTGGGAAGGTTGTCAGTGCTTGAAATGTCTCTGGATTGTTTTGAGCGAATGAAGAATATTTTGATATTTGGAAGTGGTTGAGGAGACGCTGAAGAGTTGTGACGTTGTAGAATGGTCGTATAGTTGGGGTTGTTGAACAATGGTTGTATAGTTGGCAGAGCTTAAAAATGATTGGATGGTTGAGGGTGGTTAACGAATGATTGGATAGTTTGCTGAGGTTGAAGAATGGTTGGATATTTGGGAGTGGTGGAAGTATCGATGTAGAGATGTGACATTTTGTAGAATAGTCGTATAGTTGGGAAGTGTTGAAGAATGGTTGTATATTTGGGAGTGGTTGAAGAATCGTTGAATATTTGGGAATGGTCGGAAGTATGTTTGGATATTTGGGAATGATTGAAGAATTGTTTTATTTTTGGGTGTGTTTGAAGAATGTTTGAATTGTTGGGACTGAATGAAGAATTGTTGGATGTTGGGAGTGTTTGAAGAATGGTTGGATATTTGGGAGTGGTTTTAGAATGGTTGGATAGTTGGGAGTGGTGAAACACATTTGGTGTTTGATATATGGTTGCAGTAATGAGGGTGGAAGAAGAGGTGTGGGGAAGTGTCTCTCGATTGTTTTGGGCGGGTGAAGAATTGTTGGATGTTTGGTAATATTTGGAGGATTTGGTGTGGTTGAGGAATGGTTGGGTAGTTGTGATTGCTTGAAGAATGGTTGGTTGTTTGGGAGTGTTTGAAAAATGATTGGATGGTTCAGAGTGCTTGAAGAATGGTTGTATGATAGGGACTGGGTGCAGAATCGTTGGATATTTGGGAATGATTGACGAATAATGTAATAGTTGGTAATGTTTGAAGGATTGTAGGATGGTTGGGAGTGGTTGACGAACGGTTAGTTGATCGTTTGGGAGTGGTTGAAGAATTGTTGTATGTTTGGGAGTGGTTGAAGTATAGTTGGATAGTTGGGTCTTGTTAAGTGTGGTTAAATAATTGGTGGATAGTTGGGAATGTTTGAAGAATTGTTGGAGAAATTGGTGTCGTTGAAGAATCTTTGTCAAGTTGGGAGTGGTTAAAGAATATTTGGATAGTTGTGAATGGTTGGATATTTGGGAATGGTTCAATAATGTTTGGATGTTTAGAGGTGTTTGATAAATGGTTGTATTGTTCAGAATGGTTGAAATATTGTGGGATCGTAGTCAGTGGTTGAAGTCTCAATGTACTGTTGTGAGTGACTGAAGAATAGATCGATCATTGAAGGTGGTTGAAGAATGGATGGATAGTTCGGAGTGGTTAATGAATGATTGGATGGTTGGGAGTGGCTGAATAATGTTTGGATTGTTGAGCGTGCCTGAAGATTGGTTGGATGTTTGCGAGTGCCTTAAGAATGGTTGGATGCTTGAGTGTGGTTGTCAATTTGTTAGATGTTTGGGAGTGTTCGATGAATGGTTGGCTAGTTGCGAGTTGTTGAAGTATATTTAGAAATGGGGGGGTTTCATAAATGGATGTGTGCATGAGGGAGGCTGAAGAATTAAATTCAATTGTTTCTTGATTGTTTCGGGCGAATGAAGAATGGTTGTATAGTTGGGAGTAGTTGAAAAATCGTTGCATATTTGAGAATGGTTTAAGTATGTTTGGATAGTTGCGAATGGTTGAAGAATTGTTGTATGGTGGGAGTGGTTGAAGAATGGTCGGTTAGTTTTGAGTGGTTGAAGAATGGTTGGACCGTTGGTAGTTGTTGAAGAATGATAGGATCGTTGGGAATGCTTGACGGATGGTTGGAAGTGGTTGAAGAATGGTTGCATAGTTGCGGCTGTGTGAATAATATTTTGAGAGATTGGTGTAGATAAAGAATGGTTGGATATTTGGTCGTGATTGAAGAGTAATTTGACATCTGTTGGTGGTAGAAGAAGGGTTAGGTAATTGGTGGTATTGAAGAATATTTGAATATTTGGAAGTCGTTGAAGAATTGTTGGATGGTTGTGAGTGGTTGAAGAATTGATGGAGAGATGGCTGTGGTTGACGAATGGTTGGATGACGGAGTGCTTGACGAAATGTTGGATATTTTGGAGTCGTTGAAGAATAATTGGATATTTGGAAGTCGTTGAAGAATGGTTGGATTGTTGGGAGTGGTTGAATAATAGTTGGATATTTGTGAGTGTTTGAAGAATCGATGCAATGGGTGTGTTTGAGGAATTGTATTGTTTGGAGTGGTTGAAGAATGGTTGTACTGTTGGGAATGGTAGAATAATGGGTGGATATTTGGAGGTTTTGGATAAATGAGTGGGTGGTCGAGAGTGTCTGAAGAATGGTGGGATAATTATAATTTGTTTAATTGTCACTGGATTGTAGTGAATGAATGAAGAATGGATCTATATATGGGAATAGCTGAAGAATGTTGAGATAGTTGGGATTGGTTTAAGGAATGTTTGGATTGTTGCGAAATGGTTGAAGAATATTTGGGTTCATGGATGTTGTTGAATAAGTTGTATAGTTGAGAGTGGTTGAGGATTGGTTGGATAGTTGAGAGTGTTTCAAGAATGGTTGGATGTTTGGGAGTGGTTGAAGAGTAATTGGATATTTGGTAGTGCTTGAAGAATTGTTGGATATTTCGGATTAGTTGAAGAATGGTTGGAAGCTTGGGATTGCCTTAAGAATGGTTGGATGGTGGAGAGTGGTTGACAAATGGTTGGATGTTTGAAAGTGGTTGAAGAATGGTTAGATAGATGTGAGTGGTTGTAGAATCTTTAGCAATTTGAGAGTGTATGATAAATGGTTGGGAATGTTTGAAGAATGGTTGGATAGTTGGGAGTGGTTGTAGATTTTTTGGTAATTTGTGGGTGTTTGATAATTGTTGTATTGATTATGGTGTCTGAAGAAGTGTGGAATAGTTGTCAGTGGTTGAATTGTCTCTGGATTATTTTCGGCGAATGAAGAATGGATGGATATTTGGGAATGGTGGAAGAATTCATGTAGATATGTGACATTTTGTAGAATGGTTGTGTAGTTGGCAGAGATTGAAAAAATGGTTGGATATTTTGGAATGGTTCAATAATGGTTGGAAGTTTGGAGGTGTTTAGTAAATGGTATTATTCAGAGTAGTTGAAGTATTGTGGGATCGTCGTAAATGGTTGAAGTGTCAATGTATTGTAAGTGAATGAAGAATAGATCGATCATTGAGGGTGGTTGAAGAATGGATGGATGTTTGGGTGTGGTTGACAAATGGTTGAATGTTTGAAAGTGATTGAAGAATGGTTGGATAGCTGGGAGTGGTTGTAGAATCTTTGGCAATTTGAGAGTGTTTGATAAATGGTTGTTTTGATGAGGGTGGTTGGAGAAGTGTGGGAAGGTTGTCAGTTCTTGAAATGTCTCTGGATTGTTTTGAGCGAATAAAGAATATTTTGATAGTTGGGAGTGGTTGAGGAGACGCTGAAGAGGTGTGACTTGTAGAATGGTCGTATAGTTGGGGTTGTTGAACAATGGTTGTATAGTTGGCAGAGCTTGAAAAATGGTTGGATGATAGAGAGTGGTTCAAGAATGATTGGATAGTTTGCTGAGGTTGAAGAATGGTTGGATATTTCGGACTGCTTGAAGAATGGTTGGAGGTTTGGAGTGGTTGACGAATGGTTGTATAGTAGGGACTGGTTGAAGAATCGTTGGATATGTGGGAATGGTTGGATATTTGGCAGTGGTTGACGAATGATGATTGAATGGTTGGGAGTGGGTCAATAATATTTGGATAGTTGGGAGCGGTTGAACAATGGTTGATGGTTGGGATTGGTTAAGGAATAATTGGATAGTTTTCAGAGGTTGAAGAATGGTTGGATATTTGGGAGTGCAGGAAGAATAGTTGGATAGTTGGAAGTGGTTGAAGAATTGTAGGGTGGTCGAGAGTGGTTAAACAATGGTTGAATGATTGAAGAGTATTTATATATTTGGGGATGATAGAAGAATGGTTGGATATATGGGAGTGGTTGAAGAATTATTGAATATTTGAAAGTCGTTGAAGAAAGGTTCGATGGTTGGGAATGGTTGAAGAATGGTTGGGAGTGGTTGAAGAATTGTTGAAAAGTTGGAAGTGGATGAATGATGGTTGAATGGTTGGGAGTTAGTGAAGAATGTTTGGATAGTTGAGAGTGGTTGAACAAAGGTTGATGGTTGGGAGTATCTGAATAATATTTGGATGGTTGAGCGTGCCAGAAGATTGGCTGGATATTTGGGTGTGCCTTAAGAATGGTTGGATGGTTGGGAGTGGTTGACAATTAGTTGGATGTTTGAGAGTGTTTGAAGAATGGATGGATATTTGGGAGTGGTGGAAGTATCTATGTAGAGATGTAACATTTTGTATAATGGTCATATAGTTGGGAAGTGTTGAAGAATGGTTATATATTTGGGAGTGGTTGAAGAATCGTTGCATATTTGGGAATGATTGAAGAATTGTTTTATTTTTGGGTGTGTTTGAAGAATGTTTGGATTGTTGGGACTGAATGAAGAATTGTTGGATGTTGGGAGTGGTTTTAGAATGGTTGGATAGTTGGGAGTGGTGAAACATATTTTTAAATTTTGTGGTGTTTGATATATGGTTGTAGTAATGAGGGTGGAAGAAGAGGTGTGGGAAAGTTGTCATTTGTTGAAGTGTCTCTCGATTGTTTTGGGCGAGTGAAGAATGGATGGATGTTTGGTAATATTTGGATGGTTTGGAGTGGTTGAAGAATGGTTAGATAGTTGCGATTGCTTGAAGAATGGTTGGTTGGTTGGGAGTGTTTGAAAAATGATTGGATGTTTCAGAGAGCTTGAAGAACGGTTGTATAGTAGGGACTGGTTGCAGAATCGTTGGATATTTGGCAGTGGTTGACGAATGATGGAATAGTTGGTAAATGTTGAAATACTGTAGGATGGTTGGGAGTGGTTGACGAATGGTTAGTTGATTGTTTGGGAGTGGTTAAAGAATTGTTGTATGTTTGGGAGTGGTTGAAGTATAGTTGGATAGTTGGGGCTTGTTGAGTATGGTTAAATAATTGGTGGATAGTTGGGAATGTTTGAAGAATTGTTGGAGAAATTGGTGTCGTTGAAGAATCTTTGTCAAGTTGGGAGTGGTTAAAGAATATGTGGATAGTTGTGAATGGTTGAAAAATGGTTGGATATTTGGGAATGGTTCAATAATATTTTGAGGTTTGGAGGTGTTTGATAAATAGTTGTATTGTTCAGAATGGTTGAAGTATTGTGGGGTCGTATTCAGTGGTTGAAGTCTCAATGTACTGTTGTGAGTGAATGAAGAATAGATCGATCATTGAGGGTGGTTGAGAATGGATGGATAGTTGGGAGTGGTTGATGAATGGTTGGATGGTTGGGAGTGGCTGAATAATGTTTGGATTGTTGAGCATGCCTGAAGACTGATTGGATGTTTGCGAGTGCCTTAAGAATGGTTGGATGGTTTGGTGTGGTTGTCAATTTGTTGCATGTTTGAGAGTGTTGCGGGTGGTTGAAGAATGTTTGGAAATTTGGGGGGGGGGTTTAATAAATAGATGTATTGATGAGGGAGGCTGAAGAATTTTTGAACGATTGTCAGTCGTTGAATTGTTTCTTGATTGTTTTGGGCGAATGAAGAATGATTGTATAGCTGGGAGTAGTTGAAAAATCGTTGCATATTTGGGAATGGTTTAAGTATGTTTGGATAGTTGATAATGGTTGAAGAATTGTTGTTTGGTGGGATTGGTTGAAAAATTGTCGGTTAGTTTTGAGTGGTTGAAGAATGGTTGGACCGTTGGTAGTTGTTGAAGAATGATAGGATCGTTGGGAATGCTTGAGGAATGGTTGGAAGTGGTTGAAGAATGGTCGTATAGTTGCAGCTGTGTGAATAATATTTCGAGAGATTGGTGTAGATGAAGAATGGTTGGATGTTTGGGCGTGATTGAAGAGTAATTGGATATTTGTTGGTGGTAGAAGAATGGTTGGATAGTTGGTGGTGTTGAAGAATATTTGAATATTTGGAAATCGTTGAAGAATTGTTTGATGGTTGTGAGTGGTTGAAGAATTGATGGAGAGATGGGTGTGGTTGATGAATGGTTTTATAGTTTCGAGTGGTTGAAGAAAGGTGAACATTTGGGAAAGATAGAATAATGGGTCGATATTTGGAGGTTTTTGATCAATGGATGGGTTGTCGAGATGGTTTGAAGAATTGTGGGATAATTATAATTTGTTCAAATGTCTCAGGATTGTAGTGAATGAATGAAGAATGGATCTATATTTGGGAATATATGAAGATTGGTTAGATACTTGTGATTGGTTTCAGGAATGGTCGGATCTTTGGGTATGTTTGAAGAATATTTGGGTTTTTGGAAGTTGTTGAATAAGTTGTGAGTTGTTGAGGATTGGTTGGATATTGGGAGTGGTTGAATAATGGTTGGATGGTTGGAAGTGATTGAAGAGTAATTGGATATATGGGGGTCGTTGAAGAATGGTTGTATAGTTGCGAGTGATTGAAGAATGGTTGAATATTTGGAAGCTGTTGAAGAATGGTTGGATGGTTCAGAGTAGTTGAAGCGTTTATTTGAATAGAAGTGGATGAATGATGGTTGAATGGTTGGAGGTGGGTGAGGAGTGGTTGGATAGCTGGGAGTGGTTGAAGAATAGTTGGTTGGTTGGGAGTGGCTGAATAATGTTTGCATGGTTGAGCGTGCCTGAAGATTTATTGGATGTTTGGGAGTGTCATATGAATGGTTGGATGGTTGGGAGAGGTTGACAATTTGTTGGATGTATGAGAGTGTTTGAAGAATTGTTGAATATTTGGAAGTGGATGAATGATGGTTGAATGGATTGGAGTGGTTGACTAATGGTTGGATGACTCGGAGTGCTTGACAAAATGTTGGATATTTTGGAGTCGTTGAAGAATAATTGGATATTTCGGAGTAGTTGAAGAATGGTTGGATTATTGGGAGTGGTTGAAGAAAAGTTGGATATTTGTGAGTGTTTGAAGAATCGATGGAGAAGTGGGTGTGGTTGAGGAATTGTTGTATAGTTTGGAGTGGTTGAAGAATGGTTGTACTGTTGGGAATGGTAGAATAATGGGTGGATATTTGGAGGTTTTGGATAAATGAGTGGGTGGTCGAGAGTGTCTGAAGAATGGTGGGATAATTATAATGTGTTCAATTTTCTCTGGATTGAAGTGAATGAATGAAGAATGGATCTATATATGGGAAAAGCTGCAGAATGGTGAGATAGTTGGGTTTGGTTTAAGGAATAGTTGGATCGTTGCGAATGGTTGAAGAATATTTGGGTTTATGGAAGTTGTTGAATAAGTTATATAGTTGAGAGTGGTTTAGGATTGGTTGGATAGTTGGGAGTGGTTGAATAATGGTTGGATGGTTGGGAGTGGTTGAAGAGTGTCTGAATATTTGGAAATGTTTGGATGGTTAGGAGTGCTTGAAGAATGGTTGGATATTTGGGAAAGTTTGAAGAAATGTTGGAGAAATGGGTGTCGTTGAAGAATCTTTATCAAGTTGCGTGTAGTTAAAGAACATTTGTATAGTTGTAAATTGTTGTAAAATGGTTGGATATTTGCGAATTTATACAATAATGGTTGGATGTTTGGAGGTGTTTGATAAATGGTTGTATCGTTGAGATTGGCTGAAGTATTGTAGCATCGTAGTCAGTGGTTGTAGTGTCAAGTATTGTTGTGATTGAATGAAGAATAGATCGATCATTGAGAGTGGTTGAAGAATGGATGGATAATTGGGTGTGACAGATGAATGGTTGGATGTTTGAGAGTGGCTGAAGAATGTTTGGATGCTTGGGAGTGCCTTGGGAATGGTTGGAAGGTTGGGAGTGGTTGACAAATTGTTGGATGTTTGAAAGTGGTTGAAGAATTGTTGGATAACTGGGAGTAGTTGTAGAATCGTTGGCAATTTGAGAATGTTTGATAAATGGTTGTATTTATGAGGGTGGCTGAAGAAGTGTGGGAAAGTTGTCAGTGGTTGTAATGTCTCTGGATTGTTTGGAGCCAATGAAAATTGGGTGGATAGTTGGGAGTGGTTAAGGAGACGCTAAAGTGGTGTTAGGTGTTGTAGAATGGTCGTATAGTTGGGAATGTTGAACAATGTTTTTATAGTTGGCAGTGCTTGAAGAATTATTGGATGATTGGCAGTGGTTGAAGAATTATCATATTTTTGAGAGAAGTTGAAGAATTGTTGGATAGTTGGGAGTGGTTGAAGAATCGTTGGAAATTTGTGAATGATTGGATATTTGGCAGTGGTTGACGAATTGGTGAATAGTTGGGAGTGGTTGAAGAATGCTTGGATGTCTGGCCGTGACTGAAGAGTAATTCCATATTTGAGGGTGTTAGAAGAATGGTTGGATGGTTAGGAGTGGTTGAAGAATGGTTAGATGATTTGGAGTGGTTGAAGAATTTTTGAATAGTTGGTAGTGTATGAATGATGGTCGAATTGATGGGAGTGGGTGAAGCATGGTTGGATATTTGGGAGTAGTTAAGCATGGTTGGGTGATTGGGAGTGGCTGAATAATGTTTGGATTGTTGAGCGTGTCTGAAGATATGTTGGATGTTTTGGAGTGCCTTAAGAATGGTGGAATGGTTGGGTGTGGTTGTCAATTTGTTGGATGTTTGAGAATGGTTGATGAATGGTTGGATACTTGCGAGTGGTTGAAGAATGGTCAGATAGTTGCGAATAGTTGTGGAATTGATGTATACATGGGAGTGGTTGAAGAATGATTAGTTAGTTTCGAGTGGTTGAAGAATGGTTGGAATGTTGTGAATGGTAGAATAGTGGGTGGATATCTGGAGTTTTTGATAAATAGATGCGTTGTCGAGAATGTCTGCAGAATTGTGGGATAGTTATAATTTGTTCAAGTTTCTCTTGATTGTAGTGAATGAATGAAGAATAGATCTGTAGTTGGGAATGGCAGAAGAATGTTTAGATAGTTGGGACTTGTTTAAGGAATGGTTGGATCGTTGGGAATTGTTGAAGATTTTTTGGGATTTTGGAAGTGGTTGAATAATTTGTATAGTTGAGAGTGGTTGAGTTTTGGTTGGATAGTTGGGAGTGGAAGAATAATGTTTGAGTGGGTGAAGAATTTTTGGATAGTTGGGTGTGGATGAAGAATAGTTCGATGTTTGGAAGTGACTGAATAATGTTTGGATGGTGGAGCATGCCTGAAGATTTGTTGGAAGTTGGGATTGCCTTAGGAATGGTTGGATTTTTGGGAGAGTTTGACAATTTATTGGATGTTTGAGAGTGTTTGAAGAATGATTGAACAAATTGCCGAGGTTGAAGAATAGTTGGATATTTGAGAGTCGTTGAAAAACAGTTGGATGGTTGTGAGTGGTTGAAGAATTGATGGAGAGATGGGTGTGGTTGAGGATTGGTTGTATAGTTTGTAGTGGCTGAAGAATGGTTGGACTGTTGGGTATGGTCGAATAATGGGTGGATAGTTGGACGTTTTTGATAAATGGATGGTTTGTCGAGAGTGTTTGAAGAATTGTGGGATAGTTATAATTTGTTCAAGTGTCCCTGGATTGTCGTGAATGAATGAAGAATGGATCTATAGTTGGCAATGGCTGAAGAATGTTTGGATAGTTGGAACTCGTGTAAGGAATGGTTAGATCGTTGGGAATGTTTGAAGTATGTTTGGGTTTTTGGAAGTGGTTGTATAGTTGAGAGTGCTTGAGGATTGTTTGGATAGTTGGGAGCAGTTGAAGAATAGTTGAATGGTTGGGAGTGGTGGAATAATCTTTGGAAATTTGGGCGGGTTTGATAAATGGATGTATTGATGAGGGTGGCTGAAGAATTGTTGAATGGTTGTCAGTGGTTTAATTGACTCTGGATTGTTTTGGGCGAATGAAGAATGGTTGTATAGTTGGGAGTGGTTGAAAAACCGTTGCATATTTGGAAATGGTTTATGTATGTTTGGATAGTTGGGAATGGTTGGATGGTTAGGAGTACTTGAGGAATGGTGGAATAGTTGGGAATTTTTGAAGAAATGTTGGAGAATTGGGTGTCGTTGAAGAATCTTTGTCAAGTTGCGAGTGGTTAAATAACATTTGTATAGTTGTGAATGTTTGTAAAATGGTTGGATATTTGGCAATTTATACAATAATAGTTGGATGTTTGGAATTGTTTGATAAATGGTTGTATTGCTCAGAGTGGTTGAAGTATTGTGGGATCGTAGTCCGTGGTTGTAGTTTCAAGTATTGTAGAGATTGAATGAAGAATAGATCGATCATTGAGAGAGGTTGAAGGATAGATGGATAGTTGGGTGTGGCTGATGAATGGTTGAATGTTTGAGAGTGGATGAAGAATGGTTGGATAGCTGGGAGTGGTTGTAGGATCTTTTGCAATTTGAGAATGTTTGATAAATAGTTGTATTGATGAGGATGGCTGAAGAAGTGTGGGAAAGTAGTCAGTGGTTGAAATGTCTCTGGATTATTTTGAGCGAATGAAGATTGGGTGGATAGTTAAGATTGGTTAAGGAGACGCTGAAGAGGTGTGACGTGTTGTAGAATGGTCGTATAGTGGGAAAGTTGAACAATGTTTGTATAGTTGGCAGTGCTTGAAGAATGATTGGATGATTAGTGGTGGTTGAAGAATGATAGTATTGTTGAGAGTAGTTGAAGAATGGTTGGATGGCTGGGAGTGGTTGAAGAATCGTTGGATATTTGTGAATGGTTGGATATTTGGCAGTGGTTTACGAATTGTTGAATAGTTCGGAGTGGTTGAAGAATGGTTGGATGGTTGGAAGTGGTAGAAGAATGCTTGGATGGTTGGCTGTGAATGAAGAGTAATTGAATATTTGCGGGTGGTAGAAGAATGGTTGGATAGTTTAGAGTGGTTGAAAAATCGTGGAATATTTGGAAGTCGTTGCAGAATGGTTGGATGGTTTGGAGTGGTTGCAGAATGTTTGGATGAATGGAAGTGGTTGAAAAATTTTTGAATATTTGGTAGTGTATGAATGATGGTTGAATTGTTGGGAGTGGGTGAAGAATGGTTGGATATTTAGGAGTGCTTGAAGCATGGTTGGGTGGTTGGGAGTGGCTGAATAATGTTTGGATTGTTAAGCGTGCCTGAAGATGGGTTGGATGCTTGGGAGTGGTTGTCAATTTGTTGGATGTTTGAGAATGGTTGATGAATGGTTGGATACTTGCGAGTGGTTGAAGAATCTTTTGCAATGTGGGGGAGTTTGATAAATGGATGTATTGATGAGGGTGGCTGAAGAATTGTGGAATGGTTGTCAGTGGTTGAATTGTCTCTGCATTGTTTCGGGCGAATAAAGAATGGTTGTATAGTTGGGAGTGGTTGAAAAATCGTTGCATATTTGGGAATGGTTTAAGTATATTTGGATAGTTGGGAATGGTTGAAGAATTGTATTACAGTAGGGAGTGTTTGAAGAATGTTTGGATAGTTGAGAATGGTTGAAGATTTGTTGTATGGTGGGAGTGGTTGAAGAATGGTCGGTTAGTTTTGAATGGTTGAAGAATTGTTGGGTGGTTGGTAGTTGTTGAAGAATGATAGGATCATTGGGAATGCTTGAGGGATGGTTAGAAGTGGTTTTAAAATGGTTGTATAGTTGCGGCTGTGTGAATAATATTTTGAGAGATTGGTGTAGATGAATAATGGTTGGATGTTTGGGCGTAATTGAAGAGCAATTGGATATTTGTGGGTGTTAGTAGAATGTTTGTATAGTTGGTGCTGTTAAGAATATTTGAATATTTGGAATGCACTGAAGAATTGTTGGATGGTTGTGAGTGGTTGAAGAATTGTTGGAGAGATGGGTGTGGCTGATGAATGGTTTTATAGATTCGAGTGGTTGAAGAATGGTTGAACCTTTGGGAATGGTAGAATAATGGGTGGATATTTGGAGGTTTTTGATAAATGGATGGGTTTTCGAGATGGTTTGAAGAATTGTGAGATAATTATAATTTATTCAAATGTCTCAGGATTGTAGTGAATGAATGAAGAATGGATCTATATTTGGGAATAGCTGAAGAATGGTTAGATAGTTGTGATTGGTTTAAGGAATGGTTTGATCGTTTGGAATAGTTTAAGAATATTTGGGTTTTTGGAAGTGGTTGAATAAGTTGTATATTTGAGAGTGGTTGAATATTGGTTGGATAGTTGGGAGAGGTTTAATAATGGTTCGATGTTTGGGAGAGTTTGAAGAATGATTGAATAGTTTGCAGAGGTTGATGATTGGTTGTATGACTCGGAGTTCTTGAAGAAAGGTTCGGTATTTAGGAGTTGTTGAAGAATGTTTGGATGGTTGGGAGTGATTGAAGAGTAATTGGATATATGGGGTTAGTAGAAGAATGGTTGGATAGTTGCGAGTGATTGAAGAATGGTTGTATATTTGGAAGCTGTTGAAGAATGGTTGGATGGTTGGGATTGGTTGAATAATGGTTTGATATTTGGAAGTGCTTGCAGAGTTTTTGAATATTTGGAAGTGGACGAATGATGGTTGAATGTTTGGGAGTGGGTGAAGAATGGTTGGATAGTTGGGAGTGGTTAAAGAATAGTTGGTTCGTTGAGAGTGGCTGAATAATGTTTGGATGGTTGATCGTGCCTGAAGATTTGTTGGATGTGTGGGAGTGCCATATGAATGGTTGGATGGTTAGGAGACGTTGTCAATTTGTTGAATGTTTGAGAGTGCTTGAAGAATTATTGAATATTTGGAAGTGGATAAATGATGGTTGAATGTTTTGGAGTGATTTAAGAATGGTTGGATGACTCGGAGTGCTTGACGAAGGGTTGGATATTTTGGAGTCGTTGAAGAATAATTAGATATTTGGGGGTCGTTTAAGAATGGTTGGATGGTTTGGAGTGATTGAAGAATGGTTGGATATTTGGGAATGTTTGGTTGGTTTGGAGTGGTGGAAGAATGATTGGATGGTTCGGAATGCTTGAAAAATTGTTGTATAGTGGGGACGTTTTTAAGAATTGTTGGATATTTGGGAATGGTTGGATATTTGGCAGTGGATAACGAATGGTTAAATTGGTTGTAGTGACTGAAGAATGGTATGATTGTTGGGAATGGTTGAAGAATAGTTGGAGAGTTGGGGCTGGTTAAGAAATGTTTCGACTGCTGGGAGTGGTTGAATAAAGGTCGGATAATTGGGAATGTTTGGAGAATGGTTGGAGAAATGGGTGTCGTTGAAGAATCATTGTCAAGTTGGAAGTGTTTAAAGAATATTTGGTTAGTTGTAAATGGTTGAAAAATGGTTGGATATTTGGGAATGATTCAATAATGGTTGGATGCCTGGAGGCGTTTGATAAATGGTTGTATTGTTCAGAGTGGTTGAAGTATTGTGGGATCGTCGTAAGTGGTTGAAGTGTCAATGCATTTTTGTGAGTGAATGAAGAATAGATCAATAATTGAGGGTTATTGAAGAATGGATGGATAATTGGGAGTGGTTGATGAATGGTTGAATGTTTGAGAGGGGCGGAAAAATGGTTAGATGCTTGGGAGTGCCGTAGGAATGGCTGGATGGCTGGGTGTGGTTTACAAATGCTTGGATGTTTGAAAGTGCTTGAAGAATTGTTGTATAGCTGGGGGTGGTTATAGAAACTTTGGAAATTTAAGAGTGTTTGATAAATGGTTGTATTGATGAGGGTGGCTGAAGAAGTGTGGGAACGTTGTCAGTAGCTGAAATGTATCTGGATTCTTTTGGACGAAAGAAGAATGGTTGGATAGTTGTGAGTGGTTGAAAAGAAGTTGAAGAGGTGTGACATTGTATAATGGTCTAATAGTTGGGAATGGTGAACAATGGTTCTATAGTTGGCAGTGCTTGAAGAATGGTTGGATGGTTGGGTGTGGTTGAAGAATCGTTGGATGGTTTGTTTTGGTTGAAGAATGATTGGATGATTCGGAGTGCTTGAAGAATGTTTGGATGATTTGTTTTGGTTGAAGAATGATTATAAGAATCGGAATGCTTGAAGAATCGTCAAAGAGTTGGGAGTGGTTGAAGAATGGATGGATGGTTGCGAATGGTGGACGAATATTTTGATCGTTGGGATTGATTGAAGAATCGTTGGATGGTGGGAGTGGTGGAAGAATGGTCGGATAATTGGGAATGTTTGAAGAATGATTGGAGAAGTGGGTGACGTTGAAGAATCTTTGTCAATTTGGGAGTCTTTAAAGATTATTTGGATGTTGAAAAATGGTTGGATATTTGGGAATGGTTCAATAATGGTTGGATGTTTAGAGGTGTTTGATAAATGGTGGTATTATTCAGAGTGGTTGAAATATTGTGGGATCGTCGTAAGTGGTTGAAGTGTCAATGTATTGTTGTGAGTGAATGAAAAATAGATCGAGCATTGAGGGTGGATGAAGAATGGATGGATAGTTGGGAGTGGTTGATGAAAGGTTGGAAACTTTTGAGTGGATGAAGAATGGTTGGATGCTTGGGAGTGCCTTAGCAATGGATGGATGGTTGGGGGTGGTTGGCAAATGCTTGGATGCTTGAAAGTACTTGAAGAATGGTTGGATGGTTGGAGTGGTTGAAGAATTATTGGATAGTTTGCAGTGGTTGAATAATGTTTGGATATTTGTGATTGCTTCAAGAGTGGTTCGATGGTTTGGAGTGGTTGAAGAATGGTTGAATGACCCGGAGGGCTTGAAGAATGGTTGGATGCTTTGGAGTGCTTGAAGAATGGTTGGATAGTTGGGAGAGATTGAAGAGTGGATAGATAGTTGGTAATGGTTGGAAAATGGTTGGATCGTTGGGCGTAATTGAAGATTAATTGGATATATGGGCGAGGTAGAAGAACGGTGGGATATTTGGGAGTGGTTGAAGAATGGTTGAATATTTCAAAGTCGTTGCAGAATGGATGGATGGTTGGGAGTGGTTGACGAATGGTTTGATGGCTGGGAATAGGTGAAGAATTGTTGAATAATTGGAAGTGGATGAATTATGATTGAATTCTTGGGAGTTGGTGAAGAAATGTTGGATGGTTGGGAGTGGTTGATAATATGTTGGAGCTTTGATAGTGGTTGAAAAATTATGGATTAGTTTGCAGAGGTTAAATAATGTTTGGATATTTGGCAGTACTTGAAGAATGTTTGGATGGTTTGGAGTGTTTGAAGAGTGTTTGGATGTTTCAGAGTGCTTGACGAATGGTTGGTTAGTTGGGATTGATTGCAGAATGGTTGGATGGTTGGGAGTGGTTGGGAATGGTTGGATGTTTGGGTGTTATTGATGTCTAATTGGATATTTGGAGTTGGTAGAATAATGGTTGGATTTCAGGGAGCGGTTGAAGAATGGTTGAATGTTTGGAAGTCTTTAAAGAATGGTTTGATGGTTGGGAGTGGTAGAAGAATTGTTGAATATTTCTAAGTGGATGAATGATGGTTGAATGATTGAGAGTGGGTGCAGAATGGTTAGATAGTTGGGAGTGGATGAAGAATGTTTGGATGGTTGAGAGTGGCAGAATAATGTATGGACGGTTGAGTGTGCCTGAAGATTTGTTTGATGTTTTCGAGTGCCTTAAGAATGTTTGAATGGTTCAGAGTGGTTGACAATTTGTTGGATGTTTGACAGTGTTTGAAGAATGGATGGATAGTTGGGAGCGTTTGAAGAATCTTTGGTAATTTGGGGGTGTTTGGTAAATGGTTGTATTGATGAGGGCGTCTGAAGAAGTGTGGAATAGTTGTAAGTGGTTGAATTGTCTCTGTATTGTTTTGGGCGAATAAAGAATGGTTGGATAGTTGGGAGTGGTTGAAGAGTCGCTGTTGAGTTTTGACTGGTCGTAGACTGGGTAGTATATTTGGGAAGTGTTGTAGAATGATTGTATAGTTGGGAGTGGTGAAGAATCGTTGCACATTTGCGAATGGTTGAAGGACGTTTGGATTGTTGGAAATGATTGAAGAATCGTTGGATATTTGGGAGCGATTTTTGAATGGTTGGATAGTTGGCTGTGGCTGAAGAATATTTGGATATTTGGGGGTGTTTGATAAATGGTTGTATTAATGAAGGTGGCTGAAGAAGTGTGGGAAAGTTGTCAGTTGTTGAAGTGTTTCTGGATTGGTTTGTGCGAATGAAGAATGGTTGGATAGTTGGGAGTTGTTGAAGAGTCGCTGTTTAGATGGAACATGTGGAATGGTCGGATAGTTGTGTGTGGTTGAAGAATGGTTCCATGGTTCAGAATGGTGGACGAATATTTTGATAGTTTGGTTGAAGAATAGTTGTACAGTTGGATCGGTTGTAGGATTGTGGTACCAGTGGGAATGGTTGAAGAATGTTTGCATAGTTGGGAATGGTTGAAACATTTTTTGATGATGGGAGGTTGAAGAATGGTTGGTTAGTTGTGAGTGGTTGAAGAATTGTTGGATGGTTGGGAGTTGTTGAAGAATTGTTGGATAGTTCAGAGTGGTTGGATGGTTGTGAATGTTTGGAGAAGTTGTATAGTTGAGAGTGGATAAGGAATGGTTGGATAGTTGGTAATGGTTGAATAATTTTTGGGATGTTTGAGTGCAGTTGAAGAATTGTTGGACGGTTGGGAGTACCTTACGAATGGTTGGATGGTTGGGTGTGGTTTACAATTGGTTGCATGCTTGAAAGTGTTTGAAGAATGGTTGGATATCTCGGCGTAGTTGTAGAATGTTTGGGAATTTGAGATGGTTTGATAAATGGTAGTGATGGTGGTGGTTGATGAATTGTGGGAATGTTGTCAGTGGTTGAATGTCTCCGGATTGTTTTGAGCGAATGAAGAATAGTTGGATATTTGGGAGTGGTTGAATGATCGTTGAATGGTCGGAAGTGGGTGAAGAATGGTTGTAAGGTTGAGAATTGTTGAAAAATGGTTCGATATTCGGGAGTGCTCGAAGAATGGTTGGATCGTTCAGAGTGGTTGGATGGTTGTAAATGGTTGGAGAAATTGTCTCGTTGAGACTGGATTAGGAATGGTTGATTAGTTTGTAATGGTTGTAGTATTGTTGGGATGGTTGGGTGTGGTTGACGAATTGCTGGATGGTTGGGCGTGGCTGAAGAGTAATTGAATATTTTGGAGTTCTTGAAGAATTGTTGGATATTTCGGAGTGGTTGAAGAATGGTTGGAAGGTTGGGAGTACCTTAAGAATGGTTGGATGATTGGGTGTGGTTGACCAACGGTTGGATGTTTGAAAGTGGTTGAAGAATAGTTGGAAAGCTCGGAGTGGTTGTAGAATCTTTGGCAATTTGACAGTGTTTGATAAATTGTAATATTGACGAGGGAGGCTGAAGAAGTGTGGGTAAAGTTGACAGTGGTTGAATGACACTGGATTGTTTTGGATACTTGGGACTGGTTGAGGAGAAGCTGTTGAGATGTGACTTGTTGTAGAATTGTCGTATCAGTGGGAATTGTTGAATAATGGTTGTATAGTTGGCTGTAGTTGAATAATGGTTGGATGCTTGGTAGTGGCTGAAGAATGATCGGATTTTTGAGAGTGGTTGCAGAATGGTCGTAGAGCTGGGAGTGGTTGAAGAATGATTGGATAGCTTTCAGAGGTTTAAGAATAGTTGGATTGTTGGGTGTGCTTTAAAAATGGAGGGTGGCTATGATTGGCTGGTTGGGAGTGGTTGGATATATGGGAAAGCTGGGATGGTCCGGTGTGCTTGAAGTATGGTTGGATAGTTGGGAGAGGTTGAAGAATCTTTGGATGGTTGGGAGTCGTTGAAAAATCGTTGGATATTTGTGAAAGCTTGGATATTTGGTAGTGTTTGTCGAATGGTTGAATAGATGTGAGTGGTTGAAGAATGGTTGAATGATTGGGATTGGTTGAAGAATTGTTGGATGGTTGGGCATGATTGAAAAGTAATTGGATATTTGGGGTGGTAGAAGAATGGTTGAATATTTGGGAGTGGTTGAAGAATGGTTGGATGGTTGGTAGTGGTTGAAGAATTGTTGAATAGTTGGAAGTGGATGAATGATGGTTGAATTGTTGGAAGTGTGTGAAGAATGGTTGGATATTTGGGAATGGTTGAAGAAAGGTTGGAAGGTTGGGATTGACTGAATAATGTTTGGATGGTTGAGAATGCATGAAGATTGGTTCGATGTTTGGAAGTGCCTTAAGAATGTTTGGATGGTTGGAAGTGGTTGAAAATTTGTTGGATGTTTGAGAGTTGTTGAAGAATTATTGGATAGTGTGCAGATGTTGATGAATGGTTGGACATTTGGGAATGCTTGAATTATGGTTGGATGGTTTGGAGTGGTTGGATGATTCGGTGTGCTTGAAGAATCGTTGGATAGATGGGAGTGTTTGAAGAATGGTTGGATGCTTGGGAGTGGTTGAAGAATGGTTTGATGGTTGGGTGTGTTTGAAGAGTAATTGGATATTTGTGTGTTGTAGAAGTATTGTTGGATAGTTGGGAGTGGTTGAAGAATTGTTGAATATTTGGATGTCGTTGAAGAATGGTTGGATGGTTGGGAGTGGTTGAAGAATTGTTGAATAGTTGGAAGTGGATGAATGATTATTGAATGGTTGGGAGTGGGTGAAGAATGGTCATATAGTTGGGAATGGTTTAAAAATGGTTGAATGCTGGGGAGTGGCTGAATAATATTTGGATGGTTGAGCGTGCCTGAAAATTGGTTGGATGTTTGGTAGAGCCATAGAATTGTTGGATGTTAGGGAGTGGTTGACAATTTGTTTGATGTTTGAGATTGTTTGAAGAATGGTTGGATAGTTGGGAATAGTTGAAGAATCTTTTCAATTTGGGGGTGTTTGATAAATGGATGTATTGATGAGGTTGGCTGAAGAAGCGTGGAAAGGTTGTCAGTGGTTGAATTGTCTCTGGATTGTTTTGGGCGAATGAAGAATGGTTGTATTGTTGGGAGTGGTTGAAGAATCGTTGCAAATTCGGGAATGGTTGAATAGTTGAGAATGGTTGAATAATTGTTGGATGGTGGGAGTGGTTAAAGAATCGTCGGTAGTTGCAAATAGTTGAAGAATTGTTGTATAGGCGGCAGTGGTTGAAGAATGGTTGGTTCTGTGTGAGTGGGTGAAGAATGGATGGATAGTTGGTAGTTGTTGAAGAATGATAGGATCGTTGGGAATGGTTGAAGGATGGTTGGGAATGGTTGAAGATTGGTTGTATAGTTGCGGCTGTGTGAATAATTTTTGGAGAGATTGGAGAAGGATGAAGAATTGTTGGATGTTTGGGCTCGATTGAAGAGTAATTGGATATATGGGGGTGGTAGAAGAATGATTGGATAGTTGGTGGTGTTGAATAATGGTTGAACATTTGGAAGTCGTTGAAGATTTGTTGGAGGTTGTGAGTTGTTGAAGAATTTATGGAGAGAAAGGTGTGGTCGATGAATGGTTTTATAGTTTCGGGTGGTGGAAGAATGGTTGGACTTTTGGTAATGGTTCAATTAATGGGTAGATATTTGAAAGTTTTTGATAAATGGATGGGTTGCCGAGAGTGTTTGAAGAATTGTGGTATAGTTATAATTTGTTCAAGTGTCTCTGGATGGTAGTGAATGAATGAAGAATGGATCTGTATTTGAGAATAGCTGAAGAATGGTTAGATTGTTTGGATTGGTTTAAGGAGTTGTTGGATCGTTGGGAATGGTTGAAGAATATTTGCGTTTTTGGAAGTGGTTGAAGAACTTGAATAGTTGAAAGTGGTTGAGGATTGGATGGATTGTTGGGAGTGGTGGAAGAATGGTTGGATGGTTTGGAGTGGTTGAAGAATGTTTGGATATTTGGTAATATTTGGATGATTTGGAGTGGTTGAAGAATGTTTGGATATTTGGTAATATTTGGATGGTTTGGAGTGGTTGAAGAATGGTTGGATATTTCAGAGTATTTGAGAAATGTTCGGATAGCTGTAAGTGATTGAAGAATGTTTGTATAGTTGGATTGGTTGAAGCATTGGTATCATTGGTACTGGTAGTAGAATGTCTGCAGTTGGGAATGGTTGAGGAATTGTTGTATAGTTGTATTGGTTGAAGGATTGGCATCATTGGGACTGGTTGAAAACAGTTTGGATAGTTGGCAATGGTTGACGAATAGTAGGATGGTGGGAGTGGTTGAAGAATGGTTGGATAGTTGCGAATAGTTGAGGAATTGTTGTATAATTTGGACTGGTTGAATAATGGTTGGATGGTTGGGAAAATCTGAGGAATTGTTGGATTCTTTGGAGTGGCTGAAAAATGTTTGGATATTGCGAATAGTTGAGGAATTTTTGTATCGTTGGGAGTGGTTGAAGAATATTTGGATGCTTGGGAATGATTGAAGAATTATTGTATTGTTGTGCATAGTTGCAGATTTTTTTATAGATGGGACTGGTCGAACAATGGTTGTATATTTGGGAATGGTTGAAGATAGTTTTTATATTTGGGAGTGGTTGAAGAATGTACGGATATTTGGGAATGTCGGAGAATTGTTGGATGGTGAGAGTGATTGAAAAATGGTTGCATGGTTCAGAGTGGTTGACGAATTGTGGGATAGTAGTCAATGGTTGAGTGCCAATGTGTTGCTGTGAGTGAATGATGAATAGATAAATAATTTGGAGTGGCTGAAGAATGGTTGGATATTTGTGAATGTTTAAAGAATGCTTGGATATTTGGGAGAGGTTGTAAAATGTTTGACTAGATGGAAATTGTTGAAGAACGAGTGTATGGTGT
Organism: Narcine bancroftii; assembly: GCF_036971445.1. Classification (NCBI taxonomy): domain Eukaryota; kingdom Metazoa; phylum Chordata; class Chondrichthyes; order Torpediniformes; family Narcinidae; genus Narcine; species Narcine bancroftii. Next base: position 81,425,794 of record NC_091476.1, on the reverse strand, counting down.
GACTGGTTGAATAATGATTGGATGGTTGGGAAAATCTGAGGAATTGTTGGATGGTTTAGAGTGGCTGAAGTATGGGTGGATGGTTGGGAGTGGTAAAAATGCTTGCTTGATTGTGAGTGGTCGAACTTTGGGTGGATGGTTAGGAGTAGTTCGGGAATGATTAGATGGTTAGGAGACGCTGAGAAATGTTTGTATAGTTGCGAATAGTTGAGGAATTGTTGTATAGTTGGGAGTGGTTGAAGAATGTTTGGATGATTGGGAATGTTTGAAGTATGATTGTATTGTAGCGAATAGTTGAAGATTTTTTTATTGTTGGGACTAGTTGAATAATGAGTGTATAGTTGGGAATGGTTGAAGAATGTTTGGATAGTTGGGAATGGTTGTAGAATTGTTGGATGGTGAGAGTGGTTGAAGAATTGTTGGATAGTTGCGAATAGTTGAGGAATTGTTGTCTAGTTGAGAATGGTTAAAGAATGGTTGGATAGTTGGGAATAGGTGAAGAATGGCTTTATAGTTGGGAGTGGTTGGAAATGGTTCTAGAAAGCTTGGATATTTGGGAGTGGTTTTGGAATGTTTAGATAGTTGGGAATTGTTGAAGAATGGGTGGATGGTGGGAGTGGTTGAAGAATAATTGTATAGTTGTGAAAAGTTTCAGAATTGTATAATTAGGACTGGTTGAATAATTGTTGGATGGGTGGGAAAATCTGAAGAATTGTTGGATGGTTTGGAGTGGCAGAATAATGGGTGGATGGTTGGGACTGGTGAAATGTTTGATTGGTAAGGAGTGGTTGAAGATTGTGTGGGTGGTTGGGAGTAGTTGTGGAATGGTTAGATGGTTGAGAGAGGCTGAAATTTGTTTGGATAATTGCGAATAGTTTAAGAACTGTTGTATAGTTGGGAATGGTTCAAGATTGTTTTTATTTTTGGGAGTATGAAGAATGTTTACATAGTTGGGAGTGGCTGAAGAGTCGCTGAAGAGATGGGACTTGTTGAATTGTAGGATATTTGGGAATTGTTGAATAATTGTTGTATAGTTGGATTGGCTGAAGGATGGTGGTATTATTGGGATTGTTTGAAGAATGTTTGGATAGTTGGGAATGATGAAAGATTAGTTTTATGGTTTGGAGAGTTTGAAGAATGTTTGGATAGTTGGGAATGGTTGAAAATTGTTGGATCATGGGAGTGGTAGAAGAATGGTTGAGGAATTGTCGTATAGCTGGAATTGGTTGAAGAATGGTTCGATGGTTTGGAATGGTTGAAGAATGTTTGGCTCGTTGCGTATATTTGAGGATGTCTTTTATAGTTGGAACTGGTTGAAGAATCGTTAGATATTTGGGAATGTTGAAGAATGATTTTATTGTTGGGACTGGTTGAAAAACATTATGATACTTGGGAGTTGTTGAAGAATTGTTGAATGGTGGGAGTGGTAAACGAATGGTTGGTTGGTTGTGTGAGAGTCGTTGAATAATGCTTGGATCTTTGGAGGTGCTTGAAAAATTGTTGTATTTTTCAGAGTGGTTGAAGAATAGTTAGATAGTCCTCAGTGGTTGAGGTATCAATGGATAGCTGCGAGTCAATGAATGATAGATCAGTAATTGGGAGTGGTTGGTGAATGGTTGGATAGTTTATAGTGGTTTGTGAAATGTTTGGATTGTTGGGAGTTGTTGAAAATGGTTGGATAGTTGAGAATGGTTGAACAATTATTGGATAGTTGCGAATAGTTGAGGAATTTTTAAATTGGGAGTGGTTGAATAATGGTTTGATGGTTGGGAATAACTGAGGATTATTTGGATGGTTTGGAGTGGCTGAAGGATGGGTGGATGGTTGGGAGTGGTAAAACATTGCTGATTGGTTGGGAGTGGTTGAAGAATGGGTGGATGGTTGGGAGTAGTTGGGGAATGGTTAGATAGTTGGGAGAGGCTGAAAAATGGTTGGATAGTTGCAAATAGTTGTGGAAATGTATAGTTGGGAGTTGTAAAATGTTTAGATGGTTGGGAATGTTTTAAGAATGTTTGTATCGTTACAAATAGTTGAGGAATTATTTTATAGATGGGACTGATTGAAGAATAGTTGTATAGTTGGGAATGGTTGAAGAATGTTTTTACATTTGAGACTGGTTGAAATATGTTTGGTTAGTTGGGAATGGTTGGAGAGTTGCGAATAGTTAAGGAATTGTTGTCTAGTTGGGAGTGATTGAAGTATGGTTGGATAGTTGCGAATACACGAGGAATTTTTTATAGTTGTGTCTGGTTAAAGAATGGTTCGATAGTTGTGAATGGTTGAAGAATGGCTTTATAGTTGATAGTGGTCGAAGAAAATTTGAATAGTTGGGAGTGGGTGGGAGTTCTTGACGAATGGTTGGTTGGTTCTTTGGGAGAGGTTGAAAATTTTTTGGATATTTTGAGGTGTTTGTCAAATTGTATTTTTCAAAGTGGTTGAGGAATTTTGGGATACATTTCACTGGTTGATGTGCCTCTGAATTGTGTTGGGTGAAAGAAGAATGGTTGGATAGTTGGGAGTGGCTGAAGAGTCGCTGAAGAGATGGTACTTGTTGTTGAATTGTAGGATATTTGGGAATTGTTGAAGAATGGTTGCATAGTTGGATTGGTTGAAGGATGGTGGTATCATTGGGATTGTTTGAAGAATGTTTGGATAGTTGGGAATGGTTGAAAAATTGTTGAATGGTGGGTGTGCTTGGTTACATGTGAGTCGTTAAATAATATTTGGATCTTTGGAGATGTTTGAAAAATTGTTGTATTTTTCAGAGTGGTTGAAGAATTGTTGGAAAGTAGTCAGTGGTTTAAGTATCAATGGGTTGCTGAGATTGAATGATGAATAGATCAGTAATTTGGAGAGCTTGAAGAATGGTTGGATAGTTGATATTGGTTTGTGAAATGTTCGGATTGTTGTGGGTAGTTGAAAAATGGTTGAATAGTTGAGAGTGGTGAGAAATGTTTGGATAGTTTGGAGTAACTGAAGAATATTTGGAAATTTGGAGGTGTTTGATAAATGGTTGTATTGGTGAGGGTAGCTGAAGAAGTGTGTGGATGTCAGTGGTTGAGGTGGTTGGGAGTGGTTGAAGAATGGTTGGATGTTTGTGGATGTTTGAAGAATTGTTGGAATGTTGGGAGTGGTTGAAGAATGGTTGGAACATTGGGAGTGGTTGGAGAATGTTTGGATGGTTGGGAGTGTTTGAAGAATGTTTGGATGGTTTGGAGTGGTTGAAGAATGTTTGGATGGTTGGGGGTGGTTGAAGAATGTTTGGATTTTTGATAATGTTTAGAATAGTTGGTTTGGACTAATTGAAGAATGGTTGGGTGTTTGGGAGTGTTTGACGAATAGTTGGATAGTTGGAGTAGGTTGAGAATGTTTGGATGGCTGGGAATTGTTGAAAAATGGTTGGATATTTGGGAATTGTTGGAGAAATCGATGTCGGTGAAGTAAGTTTGTCAAATTGGTAGTGGTTAAAAAGTATTTGAATAGTTGTGAATGGTTGATAAATGGTTGGATATTTGGAAACGCTTGAATAATGGTTGGATCTTTAGAAATGTATGAAAAATGGTTGTATTGTTCAGAGTGGATGAGGAATTGTGGGATATTTATCAGTGGTTTAAGTATCAATGGATTGTCGTGAGTGAATGAAGAAGAGATCAATAAGTGGGAATGTTTAAAGAATGGTGGGAAAGTTCAGAGTGATTGGAGAATGATTGAATATTTTAGAGTGGTTTGTGAAATGTTTTGATTGTTGGGAATGGTTGACGAATGGTTGTATAGTTGGGAAATGTTTGGATATTTGGGATTGGTTGAAGATTGGTTGGATTGTTGGGAGTGGTTGAAGAATGGTTGGATGTTTGTGGATGTTTGAAGAATTGTTGGAATGTTGGGAGTGGTTGAAGAGTGGTTGGAACATTGGGAGTGGTTGGAGAATGTTTGGATGGTTGGGAGTGTTTGAAGAATGTTTGGATGGTTTGGAGTGGTTGAAGAATGTTTGGATGGTTGGGGGTGGTTGAAGAATGTTTGGATTTTTGATAATGTTTAGATGGTTTGGAGTGGTTGAAAAATGATTGGATATCTCGGAGTGTTTGAAGAATGGTTGGAAGGTTGGGAGTGCCTTAAGAATGGTTGGATGGTTGGGTGTGGTTGACAAACGGTTGGATGTTTGAATGTGGTTGAAGAATAATTGGATAGCTCGGAGTGGTTGTAGAATCTTTGGCAATTTGAGAGTGTCTGATAAATGGTAGTATTGGTGAGGGTAGCTGAAGAATTGTGGGAATGTTGACAGTGGTTGAATGTCTCTGGATTGTTTGGGGCGAAAGAAAAATGGTTGAAGCGTTGGGAGTGGTTTAAGAACGGTTGAATGGTTGGGAGTTGTTGACGAATAGTTCGTTGGTTGGTTTGGACTGGTTGAAGTATGATTGGATGTTTGGGAGAGTTTGACGAATAGTTGGATAGTTGGAGCTGGTTGAGAATGTTTGGATGGCTGGGAATTGTTGAAAAATGGTTGGATATTTGCGAATTGTCGGAGAAATCGATGTCGGTGAAGTAGGTCTGTCAAATTGGGAGTGGTTAAAAAGTATTTGAATAGTTGTGAATGGTTGATAAATGTTTGGATAATTGGAAACGCTTGAATAACGGTTGGATCTTTAGAGGTGTTTGACAAATGGTTGTATTGTTCTGAGTGGTTGAGGAATTGTGGGATATTCGTCAGTGGTTGGTATCAATGGATTGTCGTTACTGAATGAAGAAGAGATCAATAATTGGGAATGTTTGAAGAATGGTGGGAAAGTTGGGAGTATTTGAAGAATGGTTGTATAGTTGGGAAATGTTTGGATAGTTTGGAATGATTGAAGAATATTTGGATATTTGGGATTATTTGAAGAATGGTTGGATTGTTGGGAGTGGTTGAAGAATGGTTGGATAGCTGGGAGTGGTTGAAGAATGGTTGGATGTTTGTGAATGTTTGAAGAATTGTTGGTATGTTGGGAGTGGTTGAAGAATAGTAGGATCGTGGGGAATGGTTGAAGAATGGTTGGATTGTTGGGAGTGGGTGAAGAATGGTTTGATAGTTGAGAACGTTTGGATAGTTGGGAATGATTGAAGAATGCTTGGATATATTTGATTGGTTGAAGAATTGTTGAATCGTTGGGAATGGTGGAAGAATGGTTGGATCATTGGGAGTGGTTGAAGAATGGTTGGATTGCTGCGAGTGGTTGACTAATGGTTGAATGGTTGGGAGTGCCTGAAGAATGGTTGGATGATTTGGAGTGCCTGAAGTATGGATGGATATTTGGGAGTGGTTGAATAATGTTTTCAGAGATATGTCTGGTTGAAGAATGGTTGTGTAGTTTGCAGTGTTTGAAGAATGGTATGATAGTTCGGAATGGTATAATAATTGGTGGAAATTTGGAGGTGTTGGATAAATGGTTGGGTTTTCGAGAGTGGTTGAAGAATTGTGGGATAGTTGCAATTAGTTCAGGTGTCTCTGGTTTGTAGTGAGTGAGTGAAGAATGGATCTATAGTTGGGAGTTGCTGAAGGATGGTTAGATAGTTGGGACTGGTATTAGTAATGGTTGGATCGTTGGGAATGGTTGAAGAATGTTTGTATATTTGTGACTGGTTGAAAAGGTTTTATTGTTTGGAGTGGTTGAGGATTAGTTAGACAGTTGGGACTGTTTGAAGTATGGTTGAATAGTTGGGAGTGGTTGAAAAATGGCTGGTTAGTTGTTAGTGGAAGAATGGTTGGATGGTTGGGAGTGGTTGAAGAAATGTAGCATCGTTGAGAATGATTGAAGAATGGTTGGATAGTTTGCTGTGGTTGAAAAATTCTTGATAGTTTGCAAAGGTTGAAGAATGATTTGATGGTTAGGAGTGATGGAAGAATGGTTGGATGGTTCGGAGTGTTTGAAGAATGGTTGAATGGTTGGGAGTGGTTGAATAATATTTGTATAGTTGGGTTGAAAGTAGAATGGTTGGATGGTTGGGTGTGGTTAAAGAATGGTTGGATGGTTGGACATGGTTGAAGAATCAGTGGATATATTGGGGTGGTAGAAGAATGGATAGATAGTTCGGAGAAGTAAACAAATATTTGGATGTTTTCGAATGGTTGAAGAATGTTTGGATAGTTGGGAGTGGTTGTAGAATGGTTGGTTAGTTGGGAATGGTTGACGAATGGTTGGATCGTTGTGAATGGTTGAAGAATGGTTGGATTATTGAGAGTGTTGAAGAATGGTTGGAAGTTTCAGAGTGGCTGAAGAATTGATGGATGTTTGTGAATGGTTGGAGAATGTTTGGATGGTAGGGAGTCGCTGAAGATGGTGTGGAGGTTTGTGAGTCGTTGAAGTATGTTTGGATTGTTTGGAGTGGTTGAGGAATGGTTGGATATTTGAGAGTGGGTTGAAGAATAGTTGGATCGTTGGGAATGGCTGAAGAATGGTTGGATGATTGGGAGTGACTGAATTATTCTTCGATGTTTGAGAGTCGTTGAAGAATTGTTGGATAATTGGGCCTGGTTGTAGAACGGTTGTATTGTTGGGAGTGGCTGATGAATAATTGGAAATTTGGGTGTGTTTGATAAATGGTTTTATTGATGAGGGTGGGTGAAGAAGTGTCAGAAATTTCATAATGGTTGATGTGTCTCTGGATAGTTTTGGGTGAATTAAGAATGGTTGGACATTTGGGAGTGGTTGAAGAGTCGCTATAGAGATGGGACTAGTTGTAGAATGGTAGGATATTTTGAAATTTTGAGGAATAGTTGCATTAAAGTACTTGAAAATTTTTGTTTTGGTTCCTCGTTTATTGGATTGATAAAGGCTTTATATAATAGTCCGAAGGCTAGATTTGCTACCAATGGGCAGATTTCAGAATCCTTTGATTTAACAAGGTCTACTAGGCAAGGATGTCCATTGTCACCTGCTTTATTCGCTATAGTTATTGAACCTTTGGCACAATTAATACGTCAAAATGAAAATGTTAAGGGTATGAGAGTTTTGAATGAGGAATATAAGATTAATTTATTTGCTGATGATGTTTTATTATATTTGGTGGATTCTGATATTTCTTTACCAGCAATTCAAGAATCTTTAGAAACTTATGGTCAATTATCTGGTTATAAGGTAAACTGGGCTAAAAGTGAAATTTTGTCAATTTGTAAAGATGATTATTCAATATATAAAAATATTATAAATTTGAAATGGACTAAACAAATTAAAAATGTAGGAATTAATGTTAATACAGAATATCAAGATTTATATTCAATTAATTATCTTCCTTTAATAAAAAAAGATTGTTAGATTTGATTAGGTGGAAGGATTTACCTTTAGGTTTATTGGGGAGGATTAACACTATAAAAATGAATATTTTTTTCTCGGATACAGTATTTGTTTCAATCAATTCCTTTTTTAAAAAAAAAAAGTTTTTTAAGGATTTATATAAAGCAGTTAGAGATTTTTTATGGAAGGGAAAATTTCCGAGGGTAGCAATGAGAAAGTTGATGTGGAATTGTCAATTTGGAGGTTTGAGATTACCGAATTTTCAATATTATTATGAGGCAGCTCAATTTAAATTTCTTCGTGTTTTAATAAATACAGAGGACCCACCTCGTTGGGTAAAGATAGAAATGGCAGTTATTTCAGAAAAATTTCCACATGAGTTTTTGTTTCGATGGAATAAAAATTTATTACGAACTTATGATGTACCAATATTGAAACATTTATTGAATTTATGGACAAGTAAACTTAATAAATTGGGGATTAAAAATAAATGGTCTGGGCGATTGCCATTATATAATAATCAACTTGTTCCTTTTACAGTCTCCAATATACTTTGAAACAATGGGAAAGGAAAGAAATAAAAAAATTATCAGATTGTTTTTTTGAAGTATGTTTTTGTTCTTTTGAGGAATTACAAAGGAAATTTGGTATTAGTGGAAATTCTGTATTTGTATATTATCAGTTAAGATCATTTGTAAAACAGGTATGTGGCCGACATATGATTTTATTGTCTGAAACTAGTTTTGAGAAATATGCACTTTCTATATCAAAAAAAGGGGTATATATCTGATTTGTATTGTATTTTACAAGAAAATGAAAATAAGACAGATTGGGATAAAGATAAGTTGAAATGGGAAAAAGATTTAGGTTCTATAATAGCTGAAGAAGCTTGGATGGAAATTTGTCAGAATAGTATTCGGAAATTGATTAATGCTAGATTAGCGATGATTAATTATAATTTAATACATCAATTATATTTAACACCAGAGAAATTTAAAAAAGTTTGGTCTTAGTAAGGTAGATTGTTGTCTTCGTTGTGATCAGACAGCTAATACTTTTTTACATACAGTTTGGTTTTGTGAGTGATTGCAACAGTTTTGGAAAGGTATTCAATCTATATTTAATAGTTTATATAATATCTATATTGTATCAGATCCTGATATATTTTTATTAGGGAATATGCAATCATTAATCGATTTAGGCTTAAATTATTATCAGATTTCTTTTATCTATTAAGCCTTAGCAGTGGCCTAGAAATGTATAGCGCTTACTTGGAAAGATAGAAATATACTAACCCTAGATAGGTGGTATTTAGAAATGAAGTCTTGTTTAATTATGGAAAAGATATCTTTTTCAATTCAAGATAAGATGTCTTTTTATAAGTTGAAGTGGACTCCATTTGTTAAGTACTTGCAATTAAGTCTGATTTAAATGTTTTATGTGTGATATATTAGATTTGATAACTTTTTTATTAATATTTTTACTTGTTATTTTCTTTTGTTTGTGAGTGTTTTTTAATATATAATATTACTAACTTTATTAATTCTTCACTCTTTATTTTGGGGGGAAGGGTGGGTTTTTTATATATAGATTTTTTTTAGTGGTCGTATAAATGGGGGGGTTAGATTGATTTAAGTTAGGTTATTAATGTTGTGTTGCAATAATTACATCATTTTTATTTTTTCTTTAAATGTAATTTCTTTGTTTTATTCATGTAATAAAATCTTTAAATAAAGTTTAAAAAAAAAGGAATAGTTGCATTGTTGGATTGATTGAAGGATGGTGGTATCATTGGGACTGGTTGAAGAATGGTTGTATACTTGCGAATAGTTGGGGAACTGTTTTATATTTTGGCCAAGTTAAAGAATGGTTGAATAGTTGGGAATAGTTGAAGAATGGTTTTACATTTGGGAATGGTTGAAGAAGGTTTGGATAGTTGGGAGTGGTTGAAGAATGGTTAAATGGTTGGGATTTGTTGACGAATGGTTCGTTGGTTGGCTGAGATTAGTTGAAGAATGGTTGAATATTTGGAACTGGTTGACAAATAGTTGGATAGTTGCGGCTGGTTGAAGAATGGTTGGAAGGCTGGGAGTGGTTGAAGAATGGTTGGACAGTTGTGAATGGTTGAAGAATGGTTGGAGAAATCACTGTCATTGATGAAAGATTGTCAATTTGGGAGTGGATTTAGAATATTTGAATAGTTGTGAATGGTTGATAAATTGTTGCATATTTTGGAGTGGTTGAAGAATGTTTGGATAGTTCGTAATGGTTGAAGAATGGTTGGATGGTGGAGTAGTTGACAAATAGTTAGATAGTTGTGGTTGCTTGAAGAATGGTTGTATGGCTGGGAGTGGTTGAAGAATGTTCGGATATTTTGGAATGGTTGAATAATGGTTGGATCTTTGGATGTGTTTGATAAATCATTGTATTGTTCAGAGTGGTTGAAGAATTTTGGGATAGTAGTCAGTTTTTGAAGTGTCAATGGATTGTTGTGAGTGAATAAAGAATAGATCGATAATTGGGAGGAGTTGAAGAATGGTGGGAAAGTTGGAAATGGTTGAAGAATAGTTTGATATTTGAGAATGGTTTGTGAAATGTTTGGATTGTTGGGAGTGGTTGAAAATGGTTGGATATTTGAGAGTGGTTGA